>NW_026684158.1:0-134291 GCF_030247195.1 Topomyia yanbarensis | reverse complement strand
ATTTTAGGAATCATGAACCAGTTCACAAGTGCATGAATAATATTTGATGATCTTGTGAACCATTTTACGAGCATGGATACTGGATCGTGACTAATATATTAGGGATCATGAATTAGTTCACGAGGATTGAATGGATCCATGAATAAAATTTCGAATTTCGTGAAATAGTTCATGGAAAAATAGCCAGAATATTGTGATTTTGTGAACTTTTGTTCCCAAAAATGAAAAAAATCATGAGTCAACCTTTGGTTTTATGAATAATGTTCATAAAATTTGTGAACTAGTTCTTGGCGGAAACCGTGTCAAATATTTCCAGGTATGAAAGCGTTATGCGGACGTTACCGAAGGGAAATTGAACATAATTATAAAAGCCATGATTTTTGGTCATGGTCCTGTTTTCGTAACGTAAACACGTGATTGTTTCAGAGCTCATGGCACTTTATTTACGATTTTGGGAACTGTAGTATATCTAGATCAGTTCTACGGATAAACTGTGGCATTAATAAATAATCTATAGGTCTGGCATAGGTAATCATGTACGATATAAAAGAGCGACGATAATTGAATCGTTCTCTTTCCTCGCCTGCTCTTGGAGCAATCAACATCTAGTGTAAATATAAGTATAACTATATCTTAGTGTTTCATTAGAACTTTGAACATTACAATATTGGCGACGAGGATGGGATAGAACGGTTTCCTGTTTACTGCAAATGGATGCATTCTAATCTGAATCACGATCGCTGTCCCGATCGGAACCGCTATCGGATCCACTATCCTTATCGCTGTCTTTTGCAGACCGGTCCTCTGATTCATTATCGCTTTCTTTATCTGATCCGTGATCTGACCCTTTATCGGAACCGTGATCCGAGCCACGATCGGAACCATGATCAGATCCCTTGTCCGATCCATGATCAGACCCTTTATCTGAACCATGATCAGATCCTTTATCTGAACCATGATCAGATCCTTTGTCTGAACCATGATCAGATCCTTTGTCTGAACCACCATCTGAATCCTTGTCCGATTCATGATCAGACCCTTTGTCCGAACCACGATCCGATCCTTTGTCCGAACCGCGATTCGAACCTTTGTCTGAACCACGATTAGATCCTCTATTCCAACCCTTGTCAGATCCTCTATTCGAACCATTATCAGATCCACGATCAGATCCTCGATTAGATCCATTGACAGAACCGCGATCAGATCCTTTTGCCGATGCTCGATCAGAGTCCTTATCCGACCCATGATCGGAATCTTTATCGGATTCGTTGTCTGATCCCTTATCAGAGCCGTGCTCAGAATTTGGTCGAGATCCTTTATCAGAACCCTGTTCAGAATTTCGTCGGGATCCTTTATCAGAACCTTGTTCGAAGTTACTATCCTTTTCTTTGTTTTTCTCGGATTCCTTTTCTTCATCCTTCCTATCGTCGTTTTCTTTGTCCGAATCGTCGCCTTCTTTAGTAGATCCGTTACTCTTGCCCTGTTCGTCATCTTTTTCCATTGCGTCTTCATTATCATTGATTGTCTTCTTCTCAAGCTCCTCCTCCTTGTCGTCTTCCTTGTCAGAATCACGAGGACTTTCTTTTCCAGAATCGACATCGCGTGGACTATCCTTTCCAATTTCTTTAGGTGTATTTCTTCCAGATTCTCCCTTATCCGAAGCCTTGTCGCTGTCTATATCTTCTTTCTCTTCTTCGTCGTCATCGTCGGCTATACGATTACGGCTGATAACTTTATCGCGCTCTTTCTCCTTCGTTTCCGGTTTTAGTTTGTGAAGCTTTGTATTTGTTAAAAAGCCAATCGGTTTCTTTTTCTTCTCTGTTGCATCCTTTGCTGCCTTGGACAGTTGGGAAATTTCCAGCAACTGCGACTTTAATTTTTTATTTAAAACATCAACCTTGAACTCATAGTTCTTTTCCATATCTTTGTATTTTCGCATCAAGTCCTGTTCTAAGTATAAATGCTTTCCTTTCCAGGCGCTGATCTCTTTTTCCTTCTCAAGAATGACGCCGTCCTTTTGTTTCATTTTTCTCTGCAAAGTGGCTATCGTTTCTTTAAGTTGCGTCATTGCAATAACATGATCTGAGCTGTGGGGATCGACATATCCGCTATTAGCACTTTTTACCACCTTTTCCGGAATTTCTGGAACCATCGATTTGTGATGATGTTCGGTGCGAGCTTTCTTGCTAGACGAATGACGACTACTATCATTTCTGGCATTATCTGGGCGATCTAGCCCGCCAGTACTGATCCCACCTGCAGCCGATCCTATTGAAGGAGCATTGTCGGGCATGTCCGGTGGTCCCGAACTCATTTTAATATCTCCCAATGGTGGCAGCGTAGACATTCCACGATTGCTCGCGTTACTGTTGTTGCTTTTGTCCGATTGACTACGATCTCCACCGCAGCTACTGGAAGTGCCGCTCGGTCCTAAGGGCACGGTACAGGAACATTACATTACAGGAACAATTTTTTTCCGTGAGTTAGTTCGACGAAAAGGTAGTCGGAGGAATGAACTATTGCGGAGAGCACGAGGGCGAGCGTTCATATTTATCGCACTAAGAAGCTCGGGGCAGTCAATTCGATCGTTTAGAATATCAGAAATCGTCATAGCACGGGACAGGTCTCGCCGCACTTGCAATGTATCGAGTCCGATAAGCTGTTGCCGACTTTCGTAACTTGGCAGCTGGTGTGGGTTGCTTCAAGGCAACTAGCGGAGAACAAACCTGCGCTGTACTGACTCAATTCGGTGGACACCGTCGAGGTAATGAGGATTCCACACAACAGAGCAATATTCCAATGTTGTTCGAACGAGTGAGCAATAGAGAGACTTCAAGCAGTAAATATCCAAAAAGTTCTAAAATATTCTCAATCAGCGAGAAGATTTTCGAAGGATTTGTTCAAGTAATCTAGAAAATATACTAATTTTGTAATAGCAGTGTTGCCAAATACGCAACTTTTTAACTTTAAACAAAAAGTACAGGCAGGGCAACTGCCCTGGGGTCTGGGTATATCTTGGGGTCCCGCATAGATTTTTTTAATTTTTTTTCTGAAGATACAAATGGAGAAATTTGGCGAGTTTGCATAATTTTTGGATTATTAGAAAAAACGTTCAATTTTAGGCAATTTTTACTAGTTTTTCTTCAGAACTGGGAATCTACAAAGTATAAAAAGTTTAGAAAGCACTTCAAACTGTTGAGCCGAATAAAGGGGCGTAATTATGTTGCGTTGCATTGCGTAAGCACGGCATACTTCGTAGATTGCAGGCTGATGACTCTCATTTCCAGCCAGACTACTTGAAGAGCATTGTTTGGGAATAACAATTGATCCAGTACAAGCGGGAATTTCGCCTGAGAGCCACCATTGCGGGTCACGACCATCTTTACCGTAACTTGGGATGAGAAAGGAAGTGTTGATGTGGTACTTACTTAACGAAAGGCCCCGACTCAGTGGCACTCCCATAAGTACCACCGATTGGGTAGTGGGTGGGTTGTTAGTCAGGATTCGCTTCAAGCAAGCGATGCAACTGAGAATATATTTTCGTGCATAAGATGTTTGAATAGTTTATTGACTGTAGGATACGTAAATGTGCTAGGCGTTTAAATTCTGGGTAATCGTTTATCGAGATTGTTTCATCGAAAACGACTTGAACTCCGGACAGCCGGCTGTTGAGAGTGTTGTCGACAATGTAAAATGGACCGCAAACAATGAGTTTAAAAGTGGTATTGTGGAACATTCATAAATTATGTCACGCAAAGATTACCCAACGCTAACTAACCCTCTGTCATATTACCACGTTATTTTTCCCCTTGGTCTAACACGAATCAAATGATTTTAGTTTTTCCTTCATTTCGTAGTAGCACATTAATACCGCTACTCGCAAAAGTGTTCATGTTATATGGAATTTCCTATATACATGGCGTAATCGTGCTTAAAACGGCCGATTGCGTCAGAGCACATGATATGCTCCCCTCCCATTTATGTCACAATTAGTCATATTTCTTCCTCCTAATAGCGTAACTTGAAATTTTCCACCTCGTTCGAGTAAACGTTGCGATATTACAATGAAGACGCGAAACAGAAAAAAATATAAATGCTGCGTTCCTAAGCGATACTAACATTATGCACGAATCAAACACCCCCCGTTTCCTCAGTTTAGCTCAGTATAATTGACTGATGAGTTAATGGACTAAAAGTATACCATTAAATATGACCATAAAACATTTGTATTTTGTGTTGAAATGATTGCCGCAAATTGGTAATTGGATTTGAATTGATCTTGCGAATTGTCAATTATCTACCCTCATACATAATTCAAAAGTCATTCACTCAGACAAGACCATGCGTATTTCCCATACGCATTAAAGACCCAGTGGATTCGTTTCCTAGTTGGTCAAATAAACACTAAACAAACAAATAAATTAGTTTACTCAATCTAAAGAAATGTCAGCTCGATTGGCATCAACCGGCGGATACGTGTTCCCTTACAATGCCATCAAATGAAAGTACATTTAAAATTACATACGACAAAATATGTGCAATTCAGAATATAAAGAAATGAAGATTGCTTAACTATTTGCATTTAAAAAAATATCGGAAAAAATTAGTTGCATAACCAAGGTGGTTCATTTTCAAAGATAGCACTGCTGATGAATCACTTTTTAAAAATTGGTGATAAGGGACGCGGACGAAAATTGCTGACCACCACCCGAATAAAAAGGGGTAATTATGTTGAAGAAACACTATAGCTACGGCAAATGGGGTATGAATTATGAAAGTTTTTGTTATATAAGCTTTGACTATTTATCAAAAATAATACTATTACAAAAAATAAAACAAACCAAGTGTGCTCAGACCACATATTATTTTTCGAAAAATAGAAAAAAAAAATGAAACAGGGCATTTTTAGTTTGTCTTTAGTACGTTAGAAGAACGAATAACAAATTTCTTAAAAGTCACCGAAATACATGTTTTTACTTTAATTTATTTAGAAAAATGTTGGGGACTCTGGTTACGTGCCTACCTGATTTAATGGATTCTTAGTTATTGAGCGCGTTGTTTGCTAAATCTTCGTAGCTCCGCTCGTTTAGAAGTTTTTTTACCGACGAAGCTCTGCAGCGTATCACAAATGTTTGTCAGCTTGGTGATTAACGCAACTTAACTTAGTCTGTGTTAATTCATGGAATTTATCTTTCAAACGAATATTTCTCTAATTAATTATTTTTGCGCCATGAAAGGTCCTAAAGAAGGTCGAACCCACGGATCGAAACGTTGGGTCGTATTAAAACGTATCGACGCTAAATTATTGACTGCCAAGTCGGCACATTTCCTTCTTGAGTAATTGAATAAAGTTGGTAAATAATACTGCATCGCCGATTTCTATCTGACGGGGTAATGAGCCACAATTCCCTCCCTATCCTATGGCGAGGTAAGTGAAGCGTCTGATGAGTAACCGCAGAATAGATTAACTACCTTGCAATTAATAGTTTAGCCAGAGCGTTTTGTTGGCGTCATCAAATCGACTTCCAAACACCTACCGTTCCACCACCCAGCAGCGGCGAATAACTAACACTTCCCACACCTTTCTCCCGTTCCGAGAATCGAACAATGGGAACATAATTTAATTTCACCTTATTACAATCTACAGAACGTGGCATTCACTGACTGGTCTATGTTTGAGTTTTGTCGAGCAGCTTTGTTGGATGGTGGCTGGGCGGGGTTGGTGGTGATAGCGGCGAGCTTTGGGTTTAGGAGATACTGCATTCACCAATTCCGCAGCACCGGTTGACCAGTCAGTGGCGTACAATTTCCATTCACCCCGGGTCGGAATAGTGCAGCTTGTGGTTGACGAAGGCGGCAGTAGCGGTTGAATGGTCCCAAGCCAAGAGGTGTCAATGGTGATCGTCTGGCACCAGCAGTCTATTATCGGACCATCAGAATCATAATGCAAGTGCTTTCATTATTAACCGGCCACTTTGGCCGTATCCAATTGCATATTGTTTCGGACCGGGTCGGGAGGGGTGTGTTTCTGCCAGTCTGGATTCTACACGCCACTTTGTGGCATTTTGTGGCTCCTAGTTTCCACCGGTGGATACCGACCGACCGAGCCAACCCTACGCCGCGCCAAATAATCATCAATTAGAAATGCAATCGATTGAAAACGATGCGATAATCATAGAGGTTAATGATCCGCTTCTGGGGCGTATGTGCGCGTGTGTTCGTCTGTGTGTATGTTATGTGGTGCTACTGCGGCTCAGGATCGACTGGGTGGTGCAGGAGTACAACGTAAATTATAAATCAAAAGACGTTTCCGGAACTATTAATTGTGAATCCTAGACTGTGATTTAATACGTATGAGTGGTTCTGCACCACCGACCGGTAATGCAAGTACATATCTGTACGAAAATCTATTGCACAGTGGCTGTTTAGAATAAAGGGAATTTCCTTCGATGGCCAATGTTTCTTTGAAGAATGTGAAATAACTAACTAATAGCCAATTACAGCAATGAATCGCCTTTCACATAACTAACGTCTATGCCAGGAGCTGAAGTTTGCAAGACAAAACTTCTAGCGCTTTGGGGATGCTTTTTTAGTTTAAATTTGAAGCAAAGAATCACGCCTGCCATACTTAGCATACTTTCTGATTTCGCATTCTAGATGATTGGAAATGTACGAAAAAGAATTGATCTTTTGAGCCATGTAGTCAAAGTGCAGGGGTTAAGCTCGACAAGCCTCGCGAATTTAGAAATCACCACCGAGTTCAAGATATCGCATCGCATGAGTATTCCCAAGTAACAATTGAAGTTTTATAGCATGCTACAAGTGCAATCTAAGTTTTGTGAGTGGCTACAAAACTTCCATAAAACTTTAATTGTTACTAGGGTTCGATACTAAAGCTCCACGAATTAACTATTCAGCTGATAAAGGTCCGCTAATAAAAAAAATTACGTGAATTTTTCCGGCAACTTCATACAAAAACGCAACTTTTTCATTTAATATTTTTACATACATCGAAAAGTTTCGAATACGCGATTGAAAAATGTTCAATGAATGAAATTCGAAAATAAAATATTTTCGGAGAAACCAAAAAATACATGTCAATTATTTTTAGGTAGGGTAAAAAAAATGGAAGGAATTAAAATTTTGGTTGTAAATTTGACGTAGAATAACCCTTATATAACATCACCAGCGAGAACAGCACGGACGAAAACGATAAGGAAAGCGGGCAAAGTGACTCTCCATCAACGGTAAGGAACGCATCTAATGGATCTCCATGAAGAAAGAAGATCTTTACGTGAAATAACAAAACGCGTACACAAGATACGATGAACTCATTGTTAATTTCGATTGTATGTATTTTCGTGCATTGGTATCGTTCATTTCATGAACTGAAGAAATGGCCGCTTGATGAACGAAAGTTTTCGTAAATTTTACATATTTAGTGTACATTGCACGAATGTTATCGTTGATAACGAAATTATGTTTCTTGGGTGAAACGAACTGTTTCGTTTGTTTTAATTAATGTTTGTGTATATTACGAACGATTTCGTTGGTCGCACGAATTCATTTTCGCTCATCTCAAAAAAAATCGAATTTTTTATCAAATTATTTTTTTTCATTCGATCTTTCAGGATCGATGTTTGACAACCCGTATTTTTCTTTAATTAAAAGGATCGACCTGGCAAAATCGCTTTTATTTCAACCTGCTCACCACTATTGAGTATTAGAATGATTGTGGTATTTTTTGTTCATGCCATTCACGAAAAAAATGTTTATGGAAATTAGATGCAGATGTGAAGATTTTTGGCAGAAATCGTGGATAGCGCAAAACAAATTTCTTGGGTTGAGGAAGAACCAATGTCGCAAGAATTTTTTGATTAAATACACGAACACAATATTTGTGAACATCTTTAAGGGCTCTTATACGCATAATAAAAGTGTCATAACTAAGTATTGACATGACTGGAATTGTAAAGAACAGTATCACTAAAGGTGCCATTTCTGCTCAGTAATGACATTACTAATGCCTTGTGTAAGGGTACCTTTTCGTAATGATGAGAATTCTGTGATCAACTAGATTCAATTCAACAGCTGCTTTGTTAAATGTGAAAGCAGAAGATAATGGAAGTGTTCATTTAGTGCAATCGAAATTCATACTATGCTTCTTTCTAAGTGACTTATGCCCAGAAACCTTTGTATGCACAGGTTTCGGGTTCAAGGTAATGACACCAACCTCGTTGTGGTTCAAAAAACTGCTTATTGCGACTCTTGCATCCCAATCAAAGCCTTTTCTTCGCCAGGAAATTACGACAAGGATGTCGTTCAACAGGAAGCATGCCGGGAAAAGATGTGAACACCCATAAAATGCTAGCGATTAAACGAACTTCCGTGCTGGTCATACTTATTCCAACAAGTGTAAAAAAATGCATTTGGTAAATATTGCAAAGAATTTGCAGATTATCCAGCGGTCAATTGCCTAATGGTCGCTTAAACAACACCGGAAATGAATACCTATTCTGTGTCACCTTCATTGCAAAAGGACAGAACGGCCCGGGAGCTCATAACAAAAACGATGGCTCACCTGACATCCGAGAACTTTATCACTAGTTGAAACATTGGCATTGCTCCGGGAGAATATGGAACGAGCTCGGTTTCTTTGTGAATTATCCCGGAAGAGAGAAAAACTCAAACTTATTCATACTAAACCAACGAACAGTTCGTGATGGCTCAACTGAACCGGATCGAATCCGTACTGCTGCGGATTCTGGATCAACTGGAAGCGAAATAGGCTCAGGAGATCTTCCTGAAACTGGCGGACAAGAACGAAGTTATTGACTATTTGACCGTCGTGATGATCAACAATTATTACCTAATGCACAACAGCAAGGAGCTCTTTTGACTTTGTTTGTATTTTCATTGATCATATTACAAAAGGTGCACGTAAGTATTAGAAAGCCTTTAGTATATTTCATCGAACAATTCGTTTGTCGAGCCAACGAAAGTCGTTTGGTGTTTTTTTACGAAAAACTTGTTTCAATAGAACTACGAATGATTCATAAAATGTACGAAAAATTCGTATATTTTACGAAAATTGTCTGTACGAAATTAATTTTTAACGATTCACGAATATATCTTCTCAGTGTAATATTGAAATTTAGAGTTTTTAGCCCGTTTATTTAAAAAAAAATACATTCGAGCGACTAACCCGCAATGAAATCGTCGTAAGACACAGATGGTTCGTTTAAAAAAATAGGTAGCAAAATAAAATTAGAGCGAGTAAAGGCGCTATAACCTAGGCTCATTAGATAGGGCAGGTCTAAATACCTCCCAGGAAGTTAGGACCAAAGGAGTTAAATTAACCTTCTTAGCCAAGCCCCTCCCAACGATTTACCAAACCACATTTAAATGAAACGGTCGGTACGGTTGTCCACGTTTCATCCTTATTTAATATTCAAAATGATTCGTTGATTAAATTCTTCCTTAAATGAATAATTTGATAGCCGTATAATTTTGAACCATCTCCTATATTGTATGCTGAACAGGTGGCCTGGTCGCTAAAATGGTTGTGTCATATAGCATATGTGCCACAAACAATGATATTGACAAGAAAAAATGTAGCCGAACGTCTGCTATTTTCCAGGATTCCAGGATTTTTAACAAAATTAAATTAAAAGTACTACTTTTAGCATCGAACAACATGCCGCCGAGAAAAAAATGGCCCTCCATTTGTAACTAAGGGATTCCGAATATTTCGTGCACGGATTTCGAACAGCTTATTTTAGGCATAAATAGCTTGTGACGTTTTTGTCGCATAATCACTCGATAATGAATGGAAAGGCGGCAAGCAAGCGTGGTAACCATTTAATAAGCCAACACCTTTGAATTCAAAGCGATGACATATACATTGGACTGGTTCAATTTTGGACTTTTAGCTCCACCAGGCTCTACTGATTCCTTTTATGGTCCAAAGTAATTGTGCAAATTTTAGTACCGATCGGTTGCGTCTACGGACTCTCCAAAATTTCAAAGTATATATGGAAATTAGTATGGAAAATCGGTTAAAATTAAAAATAAATTCTCCAAAAATCACCTCATAAATCAATTCATGAGAACACTATATATTTCTAAAGGTATTTTTCTACTGAACACATTCGTGGAACATTGTAAGTTTGTGGAAATTCGCTGAGAAAAGTTATTAACTAAAGAAGCAGTATGACTTCAAAACAAGTGGATTTTATTATTAATCATAGCAACCCTGTTTGAATAGCTGTATCTGCCATACGGGAGCAGTGGGTGGTAAGCCTAGTTTACATTTGTATAACGATGGAGCTATTCAAACAGGATTGCTATGATTAATAATAAAATCCACTTGTTTTGAAGCCATGCTGCTTCTTTAGTTAATAACTTTTCTGAGTGAATTTTCACAAACTTATAATGTTCCACGAATGTGTTCAGTAGAAGAATACATTTAGAAATATATAGTGTTCTCATGAATTGATTTATGAGGTGATTTTTGAAGAATTTATTTTCAATTTTAACCGATTTTCCATACTAATTTCCATAAACACTTTGAAATTTTTGGAGGGTCCGTAGACACAACCGATCAGTACCAAAATTTGCACAATTACTAAGGGCCATAAAAGTAATCAGTAGAGCTAAGAGTCAAAAATTGAACCAGTCTAATATACATATTTATACATCAATCGAATGCAAGTAATGCAGGCTAAAATTTATGGAAGATAGTGTTTTTAATTCATTAAAAATAATCAATAAAGATCATAGACATACGAAAAAAATTAAGAATTCTCCCTAATTCAACCAAAACATTTGTCTTCAACGCAATGACATATTTCCAATGAATTTCAAAAACTATGCTTCCATAAACTGTAGCCTGCTTCAACTGCAATCGATCGATATATAAACATGTATATTTTGAGTTATAGGACTAATGAATATTCATCACGCTTGCTTGCCGCGCTTCCATTCATTATCGTTTGAAAATGCGACAAAGGCTGCAACAGACATGTTGGTCAATGCGGGGTCGCGGCAACGCGAGTTATTTACGCACACATTCCGTTGCTTGAAATCCGTGAACGGCAACATTCGGCGTGGAATAACTTAGTTGAACATGCCGGGCCCTTTTTTCTCGGCGGCAGACTCTTAGGAATTAAAAGTAGTACACCCAGGTTTTTTTACGCTGGAGATACGTACCGCGTAAAAAAACGCGCAAAAAACCGCGTTAATTGGTAAATCCGCGTAAAAAAAGCCGCGTTAATTGAAAAATCCGAGTAAAAAACTGCGTTATTCTAAGCCCTTTTGATATTCTAAGCCCCTTTGAATGTAAAGATTTTAGGAATGATGGAAGAGACGGGTCTGGACTACTTATAACACGCACCTCAACAATATGGGTTTTTTCGGAATGGTCTTGAAGAGTAGGTTCCAGAAATTGATTTTTGACGCGAAACCTATCGGCATTTGGTTTTTCAATGCCAAATACTACCAAAAAATTGGATCTTCCATCGCAATAGTAATTTCGCCTAATTTGAGTGGCCCGTTCGAGAAATGTTTACTCCACTTAAAGTGATGTTGTGGAATTATATTTCTTAACCCTTTCTTTACCAACCTTTTTCTGATAATACTAATCAGGAGCGGATCCAGAAATAAGTTTCAGAGGGGGTCCGAAATTTCGATTTTGAAATCTTCATGGTACAATACGTAATATGTATTACCCTCATTTAATTAAAATCAGTTTTGGTGGTCGAATCTGATTTGGAATTTAGAAACTAAAATTTCTCAAGAAGTTGAAAATTTTCGGGGGGAGGGGGTTCCGGACCCCCAGGACCCTCCCCCTGGATCTGCCACGGATACTAACGAATGTGAGTGCTCAAATGAATAGTGATAGCCCCAGTTATCAAGCTTACTTGTTTCGTAAACAAATCTTGTGGAAACCAAAAATTATAGCTGTTTAAAGTTATGGTGATCTACATACACCATAAGCGGGAAAGGACCCATTTTGCTCAGTGCATTTTATTATTAATCTTAGCAACCCTGTTTGAATAGCTCCATCGTTATACAAGTGTAAACTAGGCTTACCACCCACCGTTCCCGTAAGGCAGATAACGCTATGGTTGCTATGATTAATAATAAAATCCACTTGTTTTGAAGTCATGTTGCTTCTTTAGTTAGTAACTTTTCTCAGCGAATTTTCACAAGCTTACAACGTTCCACGAATGTGTTCAGTTGAAGAATACCTTTAGAAATATATCGATTTCATGAATTGATTGATGAGGTGATTTTTGAAGAATTTATTTTCAATTTTAATCGATTTTCCATTCTAATTTCCATATAAACTTTGAAATTTTTGGATGATCCGTAGACATAACTGTTCGGTACCAAAATTTGCACAATTACTAAGGGCCATAAAAGGAATCAATAGAGCCTGGTGGAGCTAAAAGTCAAAAATTGAACCAGTCTAATGTGCAAGCTTAGAGTTTACCGGCGACTTAACTCTTTGCCTGCTACCGTAGGAGTCAAAATCTTTTGGCATTAGAAATGCGAATCACCTGAGTCTACGGCATGTCCGGACACCGTGCGAATCAGCAACAGATGTGACCATATGTCATAGGCGCTGATTCACAATAGTCACAATAGTCGATAAAATAATAACACACAGGCAGGTAATTGGTGAGGGAACAAAAAACAAAAAACTAGCTCATTCAATGAGTTTCAACGTCGCAAATGCTTAGTGTGGAAGTTTACCGTGACTTAACTTTTTGTCGGTTCCGGCAGCATGAAGTAACAAGTTACTTTACGCTTGTCCGGACATGCCGTAGACTCAGGTAATTCGCATTTCTTATTCCAAAAAATCTTGATTCCTACGGTAGCAGACAAAGGGTTAAGTCGCCGGTAAACTCTAAGCTTGCACATATGACCCTTCCACGCTTTTCTAAACTTTCTCCTTTCAATTCCTTGCTCGCCCTGGAGTACTATGGCTCTTAATATTTAAATACTTCACCTTCCAGTCCCTTGCTAATTAAATGCCGTAACAACAGTTGACAAATATATCGTAAACCGGGGTGACATTGATCACTTTTCGCATTAATCATTACATATTTTTAGACGCAACACATTTTTTTCAAGTTTTATATTTTTAAACCATGTACACTCAGGTTTTTTTTACGCGGGGGATACAGACCGCGTAAATGAAAACCGCGTAAATGAAAACCGCGTAAATTTCAAAATCCGCGTAAATGAAAACCGCGTAAATTTCCAAATCCGCGTAAATGAAAACCGCGTAAATTTCAAAATCCGCGTAAATGAAAACCGCGTAAATTTCAAAATCCGCGTAAATGAAGACCACTTAAATTTAAGAATCCGCAATAAAGGGAACCTCATTGATGGATACCGCGTAAATTTCAAAATCCGCGTAAATGAAAACCGCGTAAATTTCAAAAACCGCGTAAATGAAAACCGCGTAAATTTCAAAATCCGCGTAAATAAAAACCGCGTAAATTTCAAAATCCGCGTAAATGAAAACCGCGTAAATTTCAAAATCCGCGTAAAAAAAACCGCGTAAAAAAATACCGCGCAAAAAAAACCGCGTAAAAAAAAACTTGAGTGTACTGATGTATGGAGAATAAGATTGGATGGTTTTACCTAAAATTGTCCGCTTACAGCTAATTTTCCAAAAATGATTTCAAGTTGAAGTCCGTTTTCGTATTCCGGGGTGACTTTGATAACCTGCATGTTCACCCACATTAAATTATTGATGTCAACGTTTTTCATTCAAATGTTCGTTTAAGCTAATTCTGGAGAGATTCTCATCGTTAAATAGATGTTAATTGATATTATACAAAGTATTTCAATGTACTGTAAAATCGAGTAACCAAAATTCGTAAAATTTGTGTCCAACTAGAATAAAAAATTCTGAATACCTTTAAAACTTCTAAAATTGTTTTATTTTAGTGCTTCATCAATGTACGAAAAGTTTCATCCATTTAAGAAAGTGTGGCGAATTTTAGCTTAAAATAATTTGAAATAATTGCCAACTAGTTTCACAAATTTTTTTATTTAAAATAAACAAACTCTTAAAAGTGGCACATCCCACTCTAAAGGGAAATAAAACTCGCTTGTAATTTATTACTCTTGCTCAAATCTGAGATTTATTTGTTTTATAAAAAATAGACACTTTACGAAGCTTCGCAAAAATAAGGCACAGTCTAATTTCGGTTTTTTGTAATTTTTGTGCCCAAAAACCGAACAATATACTCAAAAAGTATAACAAAGCAGTATTTATAAGTTTAGAGTAAAAATCATTTCAAATTAAAATCATTCGGTAGACTATTCTGGTTGAATAAGCGATCTACAAAAAATGTTTCGAATGATCAAAGTCACCCCGATGATCAAAGTCACCCCGGTTTACAGTACCTACATTCCATTATATTTAACGTTTATTATGTCAATCACCCACCTTACATTATGTCTAACGTATTTATGCCAATCGTATGTATGCATAACTTTCGCTTGCCTGACGTATTTATGCCTAGCGTCGTGTACCCTTTATACCTCTAGTTGAATGTTTAAACGGACATTCGTCTAACTATTTACACAATTAATATAAACTTTTCTGTTCGAACATGGAGGTATGTTCTCTGTATTCGTATATTGAAGTTGTGCTAACCATTTGTTGTCTCATTACAAATTCATGAAATAAAGATTGGATAACGAAAACATTTGGTGATATAACATGAGAACATTAAAATTATTTTTGATGTAAAATGCTTCTAACTTTTGAATACAGAGGCTCTGATTCAAATTGATGTTTGATATCTGGTTTGAAGTTCATGGAAATGTCGATTGACAACTTTATTAGTCCATATGAGTTCCTACAAAATAAAGAGCAGAATTTGAACATATTTATTATTTAATAATATAGTAGTTTAGGATAATTTTAATTGCAATCCTGTTTTCGCAACGTAAACAATAGACTATTCCAGAATTCGAGCTATGTTGTTCACGAATTTGGGAACATGCGCTCAGATAAAATCTAGCTAACTTATTGAAAAGGTCCTTTGTGCAAATGACAGCATCTCTTTATTTACTTTCCCTTCCGCTAATAACTTGGTCGCATTTGCGTTTGCTGTTAAACTCTTTGCATGATAAGCTATTCGAAATCATACTCGATATGCACTGGATTTTTTTTTAAATGGTTTAATATGCGATAATTCATTAAAAATCAAACAATCATTTTTTTCATTCCTTTACCGGAAACACATTCTGTTACAAGGGGCACACCCAAACGCTTAAGATAATAATTAATTATACAATAGATGAACTGGGTTGACAAGATAAGAGAATCGCACTCCACACTACAACTCAATTTGCCATATCTTTCCAATCATCATCTTGTCCGAATCTGATACCTTTGTAAAACAGCCTCTCTATTCGTTTACAACACGACGATGGGCGGCGATTGAAGCTGAAGTACTCTGCCATGGAACAGCTCCGTGCTCCAGGATGTGCGTTCTTGTGCTTATGTGTGTGTGTGTTTGTGTTCAAGCATAGTAACGTTTATCTTTTCTTCATCTATTGGCCCTGTACTTGAACACTGAATGGTTCCACTATGAGGCCACAGACAACAACTGCACACACGCCTGGGTTGGTCGGCCGGACAACCAAAGCACAAGTCGAGCTCGGCTGTCGTCTTGAAATGCACCTAGCACAAGAGACAGGAACTCGGTATGCATGTGCTTGGGGGCGTATGTAAACACGACACGGAACCCGCTCGTCTGGCCTAAGCTAGTCAGTCGCAGACCAGACACCGAGACTCCGGGAGTTGATGACTCAAACTATTAGCATGCTTATCGTCGTGAACAGAGGAAGGAAGTCGGAGATTTCCAACGAGGATAATGGTGCGCTTTGGAGGGAAATCATTTTGCATGTAAAGATTCATTCCCAGGTGATGGATCGGAGTCAAGGGCAGTACTGCCAGACAGTCGATGAATTTCCCACTGTTTAGTTCATATCTAACTGCTGCAAATTGGACAACCTGGCAACTAGGAGGGATCAAGAAAGTCATATTCGAAAGACGAAACGCTGTAATGAAGGTTTTGTTGGGCATCTTATGTACACTGGTTTGCTCCTACCAGCCGGCCAGTATGAAAGACATTTCATTTCGGTTGGCTTCTGATGCCAAGAAAAGCCACACTACTGGATAAAGGAGACGACGCTTTTCAATTAGCTTTCTCATAGTGCTCTAGTCGGGTCTTTGGTTTCTCTCTAAGTAGAACGAAGAACCGTTCGCTGTATGCTGAAGGTAATCTCGATTTAGGTTATTTGACTACTGCTCGGTGTTACCGATAAGAAAGCTCATTCTCTGTCCGACAGATCGCATAGCCGGTAAGTCGGCAATTAATTTGAATAAAATTACCTTAATTGGATTGTCGTTCGTCGGTATTCCGGTGGTTCGTGGTCAATGGGTATTTTTGGTGTGCATTAATGCAGGTGAGTTCGATGTCTTTGGTGCCTGGTGTAAATTCGGTAGCATTAAAACAATTTTTATATTCCAGTTGTGTGCTTTAACAATCCCTCTTGCCAGCTTTTACTGAAGACATTCTCTATTTACATTGCAATTATTTGTAGAATAAATAGCTGCATGAAAATATCGAGATGGCTTTTAGTTAAACAGCTTCACTATTTAGATTTAGGTTAGATTTTGGTTATTAAAACTTGAATCAGTACGGTTTGTAGAATAAATAATTCTCTATCAAACCTATAACCAATTTTTATTTGCAACTGACAGAGTGCAGTTTATTTGTTTCATAATCAAATTTGGAATCCAACTACAAGAATAGTTCATCCCAGAACTGCGTACGTCAACTATATCTTTACATTCACTGTAACCTCAATTTACCCAACAAACGGCCAAAATCCGACTGATCCAGTGACTCATCACTCATTAATTTCTGCGAAAAGTATCATGAATCACCAACAACTACCCTCCTAACGATAGCAGGAAGCCATAACATGGCCAAGGGCCATAAATTTTGTTTACCCAGTCTTGCACCGAGAATCGCAGTGCAATCCCCCGTCGAAGTGATTTTCCCGGAACGAAAACTCCTATAAATCGATTCGCACTTCTTATCTCGAGGATGCATGAACTCACTTGAAACTTTGCGCGTGAGACAGATATTTTTCAAATAAACAGTTCGGCTATATCAGCACCCCTCACCGATGCACCGCATTAAGATATTGATATCGCATTTTGCGGAAAGTTAAATAAACAAACAAAATCAGAACCCAGCACTACACGCATGTAGAACTGTTCCGTCTTTGCCGGGCGAGCAAGAAAGCCACTCTCGTTCGTTGTGTCTTTCTGCAAATCACCGGAAATTTGATTTCTGAACTCCTGTTTCACCCTCTCATGAATCAACGACTCCCTCGAATTGAATATATTGAGGATTGGATTTCCGGGAAATTGAATTACACTCCTTACAATCCACTCGGTTGGCCAAAAATCCGTTCATTGCATGGTATTGGAGTAATGTGCGGTCTAATCTGGGTACTCGATCAGGACAGAAACGTTTCGCAAGCGAAAAAGAATTGCCGGCGCCCACGCAGGACCCCAGGAAAAGGATTGCCCCAGACCGGAAACGGTTGATTTATTTTGAATTGAAATCAATTTATTTTCTTCAGTCAGGTAGTTAGCTAGAGAAAGCCTACGCTTGTAACAAAGGCTGAATACTTCTTTTAGGTGAGCTGACACATGTTACTTGTAGATGTCAATAGCTCATGATCTTTTCAGTAATAGATGTCAATAACTCACGAACAATGTTGATTTAGATTCAATTTCAATCAAGGATTCCATCACACTCTGGTGCAAGTTTGCAACAGTAACCGATTGTTTCTCTATCATAATAGATTTCTTCGATCATTTTTTGAGGTATATTCTTCAACATGGAAGTTATTTTTTAATATTTTCTTGATGATATGCTACAGCTATGCCTCTCATCCTCACCATCGCAACTCTGTAGGTGTCTCACCAAGGATTCGGGTTGGTTTTATGATATGGCTCCGAAATGATCATCGCTTATCGATTCAAAAACGAACTGCCCAGCAGTTAGGTACTGGTCTCGCAGTCTTAGCATATTTGCTGAAACCAAACAAGGAAGGCTTTTCATTGCCATAGTGCATGAATCGTCTAAATCAAAATTTCAAAAGTGGATTGGCGCTGAAGTGCTATAGTTTATCGCAGTGACTTGTTAAACTAAATAAAAATTTGTGAATTTAATTTTAATAACACGTTTTTCCTTGATTTCGAAAATAAATTATGTCTCAATGACTAAACCAGTGTAAATCATGAATTATTGGTGAAACATCTGCTGGCTATATACAATTATATCTACATCAACAGGACCAATAAAAATGCTCTTAGGCAAAACTTGTAAACTTTTCAACTATGCACATTAAAGATTTGGCATCATGAAAAAAAAATGTTTTAATCATTTTTAAAATGTTATCAAGTAAAGAAAATCGAACTGCAGAAGTCATGTGAGATAATTTCATTTTCGTTTTTGACTTTGCATTTTACCGGTATACTATAAACAGGCTCGCCGAGGAGGGCGGGGTTAAACGTGGTGTTTTCCCCAGTGCCTCGAGTTCTAGAGTGGGCCCTGATTTTGAACAGAATCTGTAATTCCGACATATATTATTTCGACAAAAAAAAATTTCTAAAATAAAACAAAAATTTCAATGTCTTGTTATTAACGATAACTTGTCTCTCTGAATATTTTGAATTGCAACAATTTTGTATTTCTACGCAAAAATATCCTCGTAAATTTGGTTTAATACGATATTTAAATTAGATTTTTGATCGTATAAAATATAAAGTTTACAAGTTAAACATTTTTCAGTTGCTGATAACTCGTAAAATATTCAATGCAAGGAAAAACATTTCAAATGACAAAAATTGCGACTTTGTAATAGATACCTTGAAGATCTATTCGGTACTACTGAGGAACTAAATTTCGACAAATCGAACAGCTGTTTACAGCGAAATTCTGTATCAAAAACGTCCCGACAATAACAGAAAGTATAATATAATCAATTTCAAAACAATTACCACTGGACCTTATTTGATTTCCTATTAGTTGGTGATTTTTTTGTCTTCGATTTTCGCCAGTAAAAAATTGATCTTTCTGCTTATTGAACAACCCAATTGAGGTCATAAAATTACTAATTGGAAAAAGACGAAAACTGTCAAATCCTGAATGACTCTGCAAATAAAAAGAAACTGAAAATTAATGATTTCGTGTTCATTGGGACAAAGTATATTAGGAAAATCAAATTTACATATGAGAAGATACCGAAAAAAATTAATAACTAATGCAATTTGTTGGCTCTAACATTGAACTCTAACTTATTTACCAAGGTGCGGAAAACTCGCTCACCGCCATGAGCGTACATGAATTTGTTTCCTTATACATCGTCGGGGGTTTACGCTCTCGTTAAAAAGATACAGACCCACACAACTCGTTCCGCATCGCACCGTATGCGATTACGAAGAGAGAGAGAGAATCGGAAATCGCAAAAATTTTTAACGCGTTCCGCATTGCCGATGCAGTGAAGTAATGAGTGCCATCGAACATATTCGGCAGCGAACATGTTCGTTCGGAAAAATGATCTAAATCTTCGTGCGCAATCCTGAAACTGAACGATTAAAATATATGGCTGGCCTGAAAATATCGGTAGGAGTCAATGTCCGCCTGGACACCACACGGAGTGGTAATTTCTGCTGTGTAGGTTAAACTCGCAGTCATTTCCTTGCTGCGTGTTAATTTTATCATGCGCTATACATGTTATCGCTCGAGTTGAACTCTACCATTGTATGTACAAATGCCGTACTTGCGATGTAGACAAGATGTGTGGTAATGTACATTGGTTTAGATTTGTTTGGATTTAGTTTAATTTTCAATGTTCAGGCGCGTTCGGCTCGTTCCATGCGCTACATTCGAGAGGAAACTTAGATTTGTCTGCTTTTCTATGCCAATAAATAATCTCGAAAGTTGTGCGTTTTATCATTGCGCGAATATAACTCACTACTTTCGGTGATATGCATTTGCATAGAATTGACAAAATATCGATTGTCGCTGATCAATTTTCTAGTTTTGAACTGTAATGATAATATCTTTTGCTTCAATCATATGATTATCCACGTTTAGGTGGTTTTGGCTTGAGATGAAGCTGGCCCAGGTTATAACTCAAATTGATGTCAAAATGAATTAAGTGATAACAGTTTCGGTTGAAACCTGACTCAGTTTCGGGATCAAACAAAAACGCATTCGTGCTAGGGCTTACGAGTCCGGCGCATAAAGTTCATACCTTTTTGTGTGCATGAAATTAGGTGTGAATAAACAGATAGTAAGGGAATCATATGTACCAACTAATAACAATATAATACAATACAATAGATAAATCGAAATTTTGAAAAGAGTTTATTAAACGAAATTTTCACTGGAATGCTGTTAAGTTTATTAAGTTTCTTGGAACTAATAATTGGAATGTGGATTGCGTGAAATTTAGTAACAAGGATCACCGTTCTAGCGGAGTAACTATTGGTGTTTGTTTCAGGCAAGATTTGTTCACAAAAATAGATATGGCTAGTAACTAGGACTATAACCATTCATTTATGCGCTTACAGTTGTATTATCTATAGCACTGCAGTTATTGATATTAGTCTGAAACGATTCCGCTGGAGCAGTGCTGCCAGGGACATTTTCAGTTAGCAGTGAAAATGAAATTTGTAGATATTTTCGTTATATTGCATTATTATTGAAAACTGATAAAAACACATAAATGTAGACTATCTTTGTCTATCTTTTCTGTGCTATGGGCTATTGAACAATTGGGCAGGCCATAGCACTATGATAGAAGCATCACTCTTGATAATCAGAGGTTTTTAGTGTTTCTTGATACAAACAAATCAAAAAAAAAGTTTAGCATGAAAGGTTTCGAGTGATCGGTGTGAATGAATTTGTTTATATCATTCAAAAACTGGGGATGGAAAACGTGTGCAACTTTCGTAGCCATATATTTTTCCTATCATAATAACTGGCCAACAACATTTCGATCCACCTCAAATTGTTTAAAATCACAGTATTTTCAAATCGATTGGAATTTCTGAATCGGACAAGATCGGTTGAGTTTGAATCTAATATTAACAGTAGACCCCTTGTTATATAATACTTTCAGAGAAACTTGGTTAAATCTCACGGTATAAAGATACTTTCCTAAGATTCAAATTTGAAAAAATGTTACATGGTTAATTTTACGAAGATGTGAATTTTAATCCAGGTTGCAATCCTATGATTGTGAGTATTGTGTGAATTATATTAGAATTTAAACTAAACTGTTCTCATTAAGTTCAAACCCAAAAAAATGTGAAAAGCCTTCAGGCAGCACAGAAAAGTTGTTAGGAAAACTTGGAGTCTCAAACCGAATTACGTCTTTGAGTTAATTTAAAAAAATGTATGTTTAATAATGTTCTTATGTGGTGTCAGATGGAAGAAGTGATGGCCGAGGGATTGCCCTTCCTATGATGATTCTCAGGGATAGACCGTTCCAACATCAAATTATGGTCTTGTCAAATTTTGGTCTTGTCAAAATGCAAATGACGTTAAAACCCAAGATGATACCAGATAAGGTATAGGCATACGTAAAGCGAGAGTTTTGGTTTTACAATTGGCAACATCTACATTGGGTAAATACTGCTTTACTGCCCATAAAAGCATAACAGTCCCATATGGATTTTTGTCGAAAATGAGTTATCTATTGGATTGTATTCTGTATCACCACTGAACCACAATGCACATATAGGATTACCAATTTTGTTTAGAAAATATTGAAAAAATACCAAAACATGGTTGTCCCATCCCATAAGGCTCAATGCAAAGTTAAATCTTGAACAGCGTTTTTCTCGGCTTGCTGTTTTTCATTATGGGACTCTTATGCTTTTATGGGCAGTTTACTTCCCATAAAAAAGAGGTTATTAAAATCGAACTCAATTAAAACAATGTTTTGAATATAGAAATTAATGCTTTCAGCCTTTATGAGGTTCTCAAGGCGTTTGCCACCAATAAGATTATTGTACACACATGCATACACCTTATGCAAATTATCTTGAATCTGTTTTGCGTTTGTCAAATCTGCCACTCTTCTTATTCTTATCCTGACACGCTCTTCTTCCATTTGGGGCAGACCCTCGGTGATGACAATCCTGTAAAAGCTTAGCTATCTGCTGAGAATGGTGTTCATTGCGATAACTGGGGCACTACTTACTGTACTAACATAAAAAACACATATCGTCAATATTTCCTCCATTCCATTACACGTTGAATAACCTTGTCAATATGCTCCAGTATTGACAAAACAACTGAACGTGTAAGGACCGCTAATATGGAACACAAACAAGATGCTGAATCAAACATTCTTCACTAGTATATATGATGGTTGACAGCAGGAAAAACAAAAAGCACCAATATTTAGATCAGATGGATAAATCGTCGTACCCGGAACATCACGTTCCAGATCCATTCTTGACCGCTCATCATTCCGAATTAGATCTACATGACATCACTGTGAACAGTCTAGTGAAAGAAACCGATTCCACGCACCCCGGCTTGGCCACAAAGTCAACTTACTGTACTATCATACTACAAATTATGCAAAACATCAAACTGTCTTGTAAACAAAAACTCCAAAGTCTGTTAATGATTAGCGGCTCTTAAGCGTTCAATAATCCATTGTGGTATAATGAAGTTGGATTGAAGATGTGCATCAAAAATATTGAACGCGTAAAGTCCGCTATTCATTTATACCTATGTGGAATATCAACGATATACAAAGTGACAATCTGCTCGCTTTGCAAATTACAAACACGCACATGCACTCGACTGACACTACACCACTCCATCGATACAAAACACCGCGGCAGCATCAATGCAAGCAATCGCAAGCACCGCTCCCGCTCGCATGCGGTGGGAATTGAATCGATTTTCGATTTAGGCGAACATAGATCGCGATCCAAATTTTTGAGGAGAATCGCATTCCCGAACGAGAAAAAATACGAACATGTGAGATACCATATTCACTTGGCTTTGGCCAATCGGGCGCTCAACAGATGCACACTCATAAACAAGAAAAACAGAATAGAGCATCGGAGGTAGGTGAGTGCGCATGAGCCTTGAGTGAGCGTAAAACGATGCGATTCTTCCTATCCTTTTTTTTTTTTTTTATTCAATTCGTTTATTTGATAGGCACAAATGCGTTAGCTTGGCGGTGCCAAATTCTTTTGTTTTTACATTTTGGATATCTTAAAACTAGGAGGTTACAATGTTGAAATATTTTTTTTATACAAGAAAAAAAAGTTTACAGCTATCTTAAGACTAGAAATAAGATTCAATATACAAGAGAGGGCCAAAAGATTTTTTTATGAAAAATTTTAAAACAAGGGATTCAGTTTGATATACAAGAGGGGGAGTAATAGTATTTTACGAAATATTTTACAGTTATCTTAAAACTAACAAAAGGTGGAACAAATATTCATGAGAAATTTCACAGATATCTTAAAACTAGGGATACAATTCTATTTACAAGATGGAGGACAAGAGTTTCAATAAAGAGTAAAAATTACAGCTATCTTAAAACTAGGAATACAGAAATCAAATTTGATTTTTTAACGAAGACTTATGCTTGGTCAAGATATTTCAGAGGGGGGCCTATTTCCACATCAGTGTAGCAGCAGGTGTATCGAGGACAGGGGAGAGAAGACGTATATGGTGACAGGGAAAGAAGAGCAAAACTTGCAACTATCGCGTAAACGGGAGATCAGCGAAACAAATTTGCGCCTCAGTCTAGTAAGTCGTCGAGTACCGGGTTGGCGGATGGTATTATTCGGACCCGCGGGGAATCCTTAAAAAGTCATCGGACATCAAGTCGCTCTCGCTTCAGTTTCCTTCTATGCAGGCGTAGTGGTAAAGGCGACGGCGGTTACATAGTGGCACTCTGCAGCTGATCGGTTCCACAAGCAAGAGGAAATTTCTAAAAACAAGAAATAAAAGAGAGGGGCTAAATTGGGATATTTATCGTTTTAATGAAATTGTAAATAAGGGACATATAGGGGAGATCGCGATTTGCTAGCATATCCCGGACTGGGACATTGGGTGGTCTACCTCGGGCCCGAAGGGAATCCTTTAACAGAGACCTGGCGTCACAATACTCGGCACAAACCCAGACAACGTGGTCGATGTCGTGATAACCCTCGTCACAAGCGCACAGACTACTCTCCGCAAGCCCAATACGCCGCAAATGTGCATGCAACGTGTAGTGGTTAGACATGAGCCGGGACATTACACGAATAAAATCCCGACCCACATCCATCCCCCTGAACCAAGGCTTCGTTGATACCTTCGGGATAATGGAATGTAGCCATCGTCCAAGTTCACCATTGCTCCATGAGGTTTGCCAACTGTTGAGTGTCCTCTGACGACAAATACTAAAAAATTCGTTGAAGCAGATTGGTCTTTCGTATATGTCACCATTTAATGCGCCCACCTTTGCTAATGAGTCGGCCTTTTCATTGCCCGGGATAGAGCAATGAGAGGGGACCCAAACAAAGGTAATCTGGTAAGATTTTTCAGATAACGTATACAAGGACTCCCGTATCTTCCCCAGAAAATACGGGAATTGTTTTTTGGGCTTCATCGCACGAAGAGCCTCGATAGAGCTGAGGCTGTCCGAGATGATGAAGTAGTGATCTGTGGGCAGAGTGTCGATGATCCCAAGGGTGTACTGAATAGCAGCTAATTCTGCGACGTAAACTGAAGCGGGATCATTGAGCTTGAATGAAGCGGTGATAGTATTATTGAAGATACCGAAGCCAGTGGACCCATCGAGATTCGATCCGTCAGTGTAGAACATTTTGTCACAGTCGACTTCACGGAATTTATTATAAAATATATTGGGGATCACTTGTGGGAGTATATGGTCCGGTATTCCACGAATCTCTTCCTTCATGGATGTGTCGAAGAATACAGTAGAATCAGAAGTATCTAGAAAACGGGCATGGTTGGGATTATACGAAGAAGGATTGATGCTCTGTGCCATGTAGTCGAAGTACAAGGACATAAAACGGGTTTGAGAATTAAGCTCGACGAGTCTTTCGAAGTTTTCAATCACCAACGGGTTCAAGATATCACATCGAATGAGCAATCGATATGAGAGTTCCCAAAATCGATTTTTCAACGGGAGAACGCCCGACAGCACTTCGAGACTCATCGTATGGGTCGACTGCATGCACCCTAAGGCGATACGCAAACAACGATACTGAATTCTTTCGAGTTTGATGAAATGTATGTTCGCCGCGGAGCGAAAGCAGAAGCATCCGTATTCCATTACCGACAGTATCGTTGTTTGATACAACCTAATTAGGTCTCCTGGGTGGGCACCCCACCATGTTCCAGTTATTGTCCGGAGAAAATTGATCCTTTGTTGGCATTTTTGTTTCAGATACCTAATGTGACATCCCCAGGTACCTTTCGAGTCGAACCAGACCCCGAGATATTTAAATGTGAAGACCTGATTGATCGTTACACCCATGAGTAGAAGCTGGAGTTGCGCCGGCTCACGCTTCCTAGAAAAGACGACCAGCTCAGTTTTCTCCGTGGAGAACTCGATACCCAGCTGAAGAGCCCAAGCAGACAAATTGTCCAAAGTATCTTGTAATGGTTCTTGCAAATCGGCAGCTTTGGGCCCTGTAACAGAGACCACCCCGTCGTCTGCAAGTTGCCTTGGCGTGCATGAATTGGCAAGACAATCGTCAATGTCATTCACGTAAAAATTGTAGAGTAGGGGACTTAGACATGAGCCCTGGGGAAGACCCATGTAGCTAAATCGCGATGTTGTTAAGTCGCCATGCGAAAAATGCATATGCTTCTCAGACAACAGGTTTAGCAAAAAGTTATTTAAAATCGGCGAAAGACCATGCTGATGCAGCTTCTCTGAAAGAACATTGATAGAAACTGAGTCAAAAGCCCCCTTAATATCCAAGAAGACTGATGCCATCTGCTCTTTGTTAGCATAGGCCATTTGGATTTCTGTAGAAAGCAACGCAAGGCAATCGTTCGTCCCTTTGCCTTTGCGGAAGCCAAATTGTGTATCTGACAGTAAGCCATTTGCTTCGACCCAATTGTCGAGGCGAAACAAGATCATTTTCTCGAACAACTTCCGGATACAGGAAAGCATTGCAATCGGTCGGTACGAGTTGTGGTCGGAGGCTGGTTTTCCCGGTTTTGCGATGGTGATGACCTTCACTTGCCTCCAGTCGTGAGGAACAATGTTACCCTCAAGGAACTTGTTAAATAAATTCAGCAAACGCCTTTTAGCAGAATCAGGCAGATTCTTCAACAAGTTGAATTTGATTCTGTCTAACCCCGGGGCGTTATTGTTGCACGATAAGAGGGCAAGTGAGAACTCCACCATCGAAAACGGTGTTTCGTTCGCGGTATCGTGAGGAGACGCGGCGTGGTATGTTTTCTGTACCGGGACAGAGTCCGGACAGATCTTCTTGGCGAAGGCGAATATCCAGCGGTTTGAATATTCCACGTTCTCGTTAATACTATTTCGGTTACGCATACGTCGAGCCGTACCCCAAAGAGTGCTCATCGCTGTTTCTCTCGTTAACCCGTCGACGAACCGGCGCCAATAACTGCGTTTCTTGGCTTTCATCAAACACTTCATTCGCTTTTCTAGCGACGCGTACTGTCGATAGCTATCGGGTAACCCGTCGTCCCGAAAGGTTTTATACGCAGTGGACTTTTCCGCGTACAGTTCTGAGCACTCTTTGTCCCACCACAGGGTGGGAGATCGTCCGTGGGTGTTCGCGCCCGGTACTGGTTTAGTCTGAGCTTGATTCGCACTGTCGAGAATTAAGCCAGCCAAAAACCTGTACTCTTCCTCCGGAGGAAGTTCTTGAATGGATTCGATTTTAGCGGATATCGCGGTCGCGTAACTCTTCCAATCAATGTTCCGTGTGAGGTCATATGAGACATTGATTGTTTCTGATGGTCTTGAACCGTTGGCAATTGAAATTACGATAGGCAAATGGTTGCTACCGTGGGGATCAGGGATCACCTTCCACGTGCAATCTAACTGTAGCGAAGTCGAGCATAGAGATAAATCCAACGCGCTTGCGCGTGTTGGTGGTGTAGGAATCCGTGTCATTTCTCCCGTGTTTAAGATGGTCATGTTGAAATTGTCGCAAAGATCTTGGATTAATGTTGATCTGTTATCATCGTGAAGACCACCCCATACCGTACCGTGCGAGTTAAAGTCTCCTAGAACTAGCCGCGGTGCCGGTAGGAATTCCGTGATATTACAAAGCGTTCGGTTCCCTACCGACGCTCTAGGGGGAATGTAGATGGAAGCAATGCTAAGGTATTTGCTTTTGATCCTTATTTCACAAGCGACAACTTCAATGCCTGGTGTCGAAGGGAGGTTAATTCGGTTGAAAGAATAGCACTTTTTAATCCCCAAAAGTACTCCTCCATAGGGGTTTTCTCGATCCAGACGAATTATATTAAAGTCGTGGAAGTTGAGATTTATATCGGAAGTTAACCAAGTTTCACATAATGCGAAAACATCACATTTTAAACTATTTAGTAAAAATTTAAAGGAATCAATTTTCGGGAGGATACTTCTGCTGTTCCACTGTAGAACAGTGATCGAATCAGTGACCTCGTTCGATGACTTAGCCATCGAAGGATACGATCGCTGCAAGGAGGGGCCATTTAGTAGTCAACTGCTTCAAAAATGTTTGCACTATAGGGAGAAAACGTATCAGAAGGCTTTTAAGAGGATCGGTAACATTGAAAGCTGTGAAAATTAAGTCCACGATGTCAGAAAATTTCATTAGTCCATTACTGGACTGAGTGTCTGTTTGAAAAAGAGGGACACTTGGGGTTTCTGGTGTCCCTGGAAGTGGTGGGTACTCCTTGTTTGAATTAAAATTTCCAAATCCAGGAGCAGATTGCTTCGGCATTAGTGCAGCACTTCCGTTGGATTTATTAGATGTGGTTGGCGCACTCTCAGAGGAGGACACCTTGGGACCCTTACGGGGCAGTCTAGGGGAGGCAGGATTTCTCCGCTTCCTGGACTCCCCCGGGTTAACAAAAGATGTTCCCTCTTGTGGATTATCAGATTCTTGCTCAACAGGAGCCAAAAGAGCAAAGGAGTTTTCGGAAAGGACAGATGGCGAAGCATTCTTTAACATTTCTGCATAAGAGCGCTTCGAGCGTTCCTTGAGGGAGCGCTTAATTTTATCCCCGCGCTGTTTGTACGCAGGGCATGATTTAAGAGCATGCGGAGGGCCCCCGCAGTAAACACACTTTTCAGTGTCTTTGTCACAAGAGTCATCCTCATGCTCTCCACCGCACTTGCCACATCGTTTTTTATTGCCACAAAAGGTGGCTGTGTGGCCCAACTGTTTGCAGTTGCTGCAGTTCATTACCCGCGGTACAAACAGG
Source organism: Topomyia yanbarensis (assembly GCF_030247195.1). Lineage (NCBI taxonomy): Eukaryota > Metazoa > Arthropoda > Insecta > Diptera > Culicidae > Topomyia > Topomyia yanbarensis. The sequence continues at coordinate 105,714 of NW_026684158.1, read as the reverse complement.
CGTACAGGCAGGCGAACCCTATCCAGAAGGACATAATTTGGAAGAGACGATCCGGCGAAAGTCACCCGAAGCGAGGCTGATGGTATATAGGATTCTTTATCTCCAGCGAGCGTGTGCAATTTCTTGCAGTCTAATATTTTCACCGGCTTTAGTAGGGGGGTTTTAAAACAGCCAGCCCCATACTTCAGCACGTCCTCGCATGTCAAACTCGCCTCGGTTATGACCCCGTCGACCTCTACATCTACACACGGTACATACACCCTATAATGCTGCGTAAAGCGGGTACAGGAAGCAATCCCGTTTGCCTGTGCGAGGTCGCTAACAACAATTTTTAACTTATTCGCGCGAACCTTTGTAATCTGGGTCACGGCCGAGTAATGCTCTGTCAGATCACGTGATATTTTCAAAATATCAAATGATTTATTGGTGGTCCGGAAGTAAACCACAAATGGCCCAGTCGAGTTCTCTGGGTATGCTTTTAGGCGAGGGGGTTTGGTAGGAGGCTTATCAGGGGATGTTTCATCATCCATATTATCATCGGTGGGCTGACCGTCGAGGGACATTTTAGCGCGAGATCAGCACTTCGCGCAAAGAACGATAAAAAGAGCAGTAACGGAATGTATCAAGGGCAAAACAGAAAATAATAGTAGAAGGGAAACAGGTACTTATCTTTTCGATGCCGATGACCTTTGCTGGGACTGGCTGACAATACCAGCACGACACACTTTGTTTTCGAAACAAAGGCCTAGCAATCACAACTGGCTTTGACACTGCACTGAGCACTGGACACAATAAAAACTGAGCCGGGGAAGGCAACTGCAAAAGCACTAGCACACGTCTTATCCGAGCGCAAGTCGAACAACGAATGATTCTTCCTATCCTTGTTTGCTAGTGATTTTTGTAATTTCCGACTTCGGCGCTAAGCCGTTTACTAATGCTGCTAAACAAAAATGACCCAGTAGTATAGCGGAAATTCAAACACCCGATTATCCGCTCTACTGGCTGGGATTTGAACCATTCTTAGCGACCCTGGTGCTAAAGCCCTATGCTCATTATACAGGACCGCATTACACTTGAATAGTGCGGGTATTGAAATCTCTGAGAAGGACAATTAAAATATCTGTTTCTCAGTGGTAACCTTTTTACAGGCAATTCCGATCATCTTTGCGCTCAAAGGCCTCTCGATCTATTTCTACCTGTTTCACATATAAGGTACAAACAAGTATTTTCATTTCTCCATCGCTTGATGTCCACCGCCTGATCATTCGTCTCATTGACTTGTGAAAACTATATTGAGGAGACAGTGCGTGCGATCGACCTTTCTTGTACCTGTAAGTTTCATAAAAAATCGGGTTTTACCAGGGGAATCTCGAAAGTATCCATCCATGTTGAAGAAAACTCTCGAGCCCGTGCAAAAAATAAACACAAAAACGTGTAAAAAATCTAAAACCTCAAATCACAAATAGCCATGATATTTAGGTTTAGTAGTCTAAAATTGATCAAAAAATTAAAGGCGAAATAAAAAAATTACCAGTTACAAATTGTTTGCACCTACAGAAGCATGACATTTTGAACCTTAAAAAGTTTCCTGCCTGTACTTGACGATTTCTTGTTCCAAAGTTGCAACTTTTGTATAATACCTTCCAAAATGAACACGACCAACACAAAATCTATGCTTTTGGAACCAGCATGTCGCACGGATCAACCTTTTTGAAATTTGTCTATTTTTCCATTTTTTGCTTTCAGCTTTTTATTTGTTCAATTATTATAATTTGTTGTCTGTTTCCTACGTTTCCTTTACATTTTTATGCATCTTTCCTTTCCTATCGATTTTTACCATCATCATATGCTTATTTAAATTATCTGTATACTTATTCATTTTTGGCATTTTCATTATAAGCCGAAATTTTCGTTTCACAAAAATTCGAAAGGTTCCAGGATTATAGCTAGTATTTTAAGACTTCAATTATACGTCGTTGATCTGTATTTAAAAAGATTTTTTTTTTATTCATTTCGTTTATTTGATAGGCACAAATGCGTTAGCTTGGCGGTGCCAAATTCTTTTGTTTTTACATTTTGGATATTTTAAAACTAGGAGGTTACAATGTTGAAATATTTTTTTTTTTTAAAGAGAAAAATTTTACAGCTATCTTAAGACTAGAAATAAGATTCTATATACAAGAGAGATTTAAAAAGATTTGAAGATTAAAGTTTGTTTTTGTTATGATAAGATGATAAGGTGTTGTGAATTTCTGAAACAAATGAAAACCGGTACATGTTAAGCGCGATGAAAAACATCAGTTCCAGCGATAGGCAACTTGAAGTTTTCCATCGACCATGATTGTCCAAAATTTTAAAACGAAGCAAAAGTTTTACGATTAGTGGTCGAGAACGTCCTTCTACTTCCAATAATAAGTTCAAGTAAATATAAAATAACGAGCGATACGAACTATATGTGCTCACATATAGTATTTTGCTGCAGATGAGTCTCACATGAAACGTAAAAGTGAAAATATGTGTGCTGTTTTCAAGAATAAACACTGATGCTGATCATTAAACGTAGATGTTGGGGAGTAAAGGAGTTTTAATGTGCTCCAAAATCAATTATCAGGTGAGACCAATCCAATTCATTTTTCTTTTTCATCTGTCAATTATATAGTTCTAGCAACTAACTTGTGCAACTATGTTTGTGTAATTGTCATGTCATCTCCAGAATGAAATTATATGAAATGTTTCAAAGTAATTGTGCTATCGAAATTGGTTCCCGATTGACGTGTTAGTGATTTGTACACATTTGTACATTTTTTGTTAAATGCTCGTCATCATACACTTGGATTTTTTTGTAGTGACTATGTCGATCCTGACAAATTGAAAAAATTACAACTTCCAGTGCTGGAGAATTCTTTCATCCACTGATGCTTCCTTAAGTCCACTTCAATGCGTGCCTATTTAACTCTTTTACAATTTTTCAACGAACCACCCACTTGCATTGAGCTACTTTGCACTACCAACTTTAGCGGACATTACGCGTTCACTGTTTTCGTCAATACTAGAAAGTATTGACAAAAGTATTGAAAGCGCACTGAAATAAAAAACAAATTAGAGCGAGTAAAGGCGCTTTAACTCACCTATACCTCTATATCATCCCAAAGGACCAAAGGAGTGACATTAACCTTCTTAGCCAAGTCACTCCCAACGATTTATTATATCCCCTTTAAATTGAAAAGGTCGGTACGGTTGTCCTCGTTTCTTCCTCCTTGAAACAATTCGTTAATTAAATTATTTATTAAATGCATAATTTAATTGCTGTTTAATTTTGAAACAAATTCAAACCCAACTCTGCACAGTAGGCCTGGCCGTTTTAATATTTTTTTTAATGAAAATATCTTTCAAATATTAATGTAGGCAAGAAAAATATTTCAGAATAACTGTAGTGTTTTCCAGGATGCTTTTGAATACTGGCTGTGTAAGGGTTTAATGGAATAGAATAGAATTAGCTGGAATTTCCCTTTCACAATTGCTATTTGGCTACCTCAATACATTATCCTATAAATTATTATTTTTCGCAGTGACAGATTTTATATCCTTATTTTGCCTTCATTCCATCTCATTTACTGATTCATATTGTAACATTCCACAATTTTTCTATTCGCCTATTTTATCCATTTATTCCAAACGTACCCTTTTCATATTTTTATTTCGCCTCATACTTTTCATTTATGCATGAATACAAGTTTTCTTGTTTTTTATAATCATCACATATTTTTCATTCTGTCGCAATTTTTCGTCCTGTTAATTAGTTTCGAAGGTTTTCTTTTCCGTTTTCCGTCGTTTGATTTATTTGTTTTTCTATTTTTTTTATTAGAGGTTTTACACTTAGGGTCATTCGCCTCATTTTCGGGTTAGAGAAATCTCTTTAGAAAAATCTCTAATCCTATGTGCGGGGATGGGAATCGAACCCAGGTGAGCCGCATACAAGACAATAGATTTATCAACTACTCTATGCCCGCTCCCCTCGTTTGTTTTAGTTTTTCAGTTTTATTTGGAATTTCCTTTCGATTTCTTTAGTTTTACTTTGAACCCACCTTGGCATTTCTTTTCCTGTTCGCCATTTTCTATGTTTTTTTTTGTTTTTCTCCTATTTTTAAGCTACACAGTTTGAAAGAAACCTGTATATTTCCAGTGAATCAGATGTAACAAAAAACATTCATCAAATAAAAAGAATATTACGTTCGATATGAAAATTACACGCCAAAAAACCTGTTTTAATGCACCTAGTGGTGCAATTGTGCCTTTCTCATTTCTATAAACTATGAGTCTATGGCTGATTATGTTCGTTTCAATTATGGAAACATCTACTACATTCTTAGTACACTTTACACCTACACACAATAGTTTGCCAGCCACGAACCTGATGAGCTATATGTCGACGGTGAAACACTTGAAACAAAAAAATATCATACTTTATTAGCCTAATCAGCATTAGTTCAATGTTGTCTTCCTGCTAACTACGAACGAACCACTCCCCAGCTTAATTTGGAATGTCTTGTGCTATAGCGGTGGTATAAAGATGATGGAGTTGAGAGGGGGAGGGGTATGAGTGATGGATGGGGTGGTGGCCTGGGAGGGGGGGGGGTGCAGTGAGGGGTGATCTAAGGAGAATTTAAATTGGTGGTGACCGGTGAGGGAGAGGGGGGTGTAAATCTCTCCTGTTAAAACCCAGATACCTTATGTCCATGCCGGGATCAGGTTGACGATTTTTAGAGTGATTACATATCCTTTCTATATGAGAAAGGCAAAAAGCTACGTTATTTGTGCATGACCTCTTAGCTGACAAATAGCTAAAATATATATTTTCGAAATCTGGACGGATCCGATTTTTTCAGATTTGGATGAATCTGAAGCTGATAAGTCCATACAAGTTACAAATAGCGTTATAACTAGTGTATTAGGAAAAGATTGCAGATTTAAAATAACTCATTTGCTCCTTTTATAAACTGGCTGTCCAGAAATGGACGGAAGCAAACAGAACAAAATCTAATATGATTTTTAATTATTCGAGTTGTTTGAAACACCCAAAGAACATAAATTGAAAGAACAATGACTAGTTCGCTATGGACGTGTGTGGCAAATATCTATTTTGCGGAGAGTACAGTCGCAATGAGACGAGAAGGTATTTATGGAACATTGTTGTCATGTTGTTGTACCATTGCATTGTACGAATGATAAATTATAGTGAAGACCCGATTTTATCAGCCCACGATTTTGTCAGCCTCATATGAAAATTGATAGTTGGTAGTTTGATGAACTCTAGCAGACGAACCAAGTCGAATTCGAGTAAATTTTTTCTTGAGCATATTTTTCCTATCTTAGAGATCCTTAATATGAAAAAATCAAAATTTTAATTTTATTTTCAATTCTGCACTGTCTGACCCTATTAACCCTCAAAAAGGCAACCGGGTCTCAGAGGCTTGGCACGTTACAATTTTTAGTTACAAAAAAATGTGTATGCAGTATAAGCTTGGGCATGGAAATTTTTATAAGTAGCTTTGAAATCTATAACAAAAATAAAGAATTGTGAAATTTTCATCTATGGAGTGATGCGCAGCTATGTTTGAATTTTTTACATGCACAAAAAGGCAAGCCGGGCCTGGCAGGCCCGGTGTGCATGCAATATTTACTAGGAATATCACGGGTTTTATACATTAATATTTATCTGAAAAAACATTTTGATGAGTTCATCTTCATATTAGCAGGAATTTTTTTTTCATGTTTTGATTGATTTTGTCTTTTTACCTTTGTTTATAAGAAAAAAATCTTGAACGTTTGAGCGAATTCTATACATTTCTTTTATAAGAAATGTAAAAATAGCATACGATAATGACGTGTGTCATATTTTTTTGGGTAAATACTTTTATTTCGCCCACTGTGGTCTACTTGACAATTATTTGGATACAACATAACCTAACTCTGTCGTTATTGTCTATTTTTGTTGTCTATTCTTTGTTTTATAGTTGTCGTAATTATTCAAATTGTGGGATCTAAAATCAACAAAAAATTGAAATGGCTATAAGACGATATGCCCATGTTTTCAATCGTCCCAAAGAATCTGAAATAATGGAAGAAATTCGAGTAAATTCAACAGCAGACGATTCCGAAACTGATTTGCAAAGTGAGGAAGAAGATGTGAATGATATTGCTTCCGACGATGAATCTGATGCAGAAAAATATGAATATGTACTCCGGTTATGCATCAGAAGAAGTTAATAGCAACCCAGAAACATTTATTGGTCGTGTTCAAACGAAATGAAGCTCAAAACCAATCGACAGTCGACGTGATCTTCCGAGTACTCACATTTTGGCAAAAATTGACCTTTTACCATCGCCTTATACGCTGAAATCGGGATTTGCTGCGTGTTCGTACTCATCATCCTGTAATTCCGGAACCGGAAGTCGGATCGATTAGAAATTCAACAGCAACCAATGGGAATGCTGTACCTTTCATTTGAAGATAAGTTTGTAAAAATCGGTAAAGAATTCGCTGAGAAATAGGTATGACATTATCTTAAGTTCCCCGGGGGCATCAAGAACCGCCATAGCTGGCCAATGTGGTCGAAGTGCCTTCGGTGGGTCATTAATGATCTAGATATGCAAAGCCAAGTAATGTTGCACATATTTTAATACATATTGCATCATTTGGACATCATGGTGGTATCATTTCTATGGAAATTTGCTGTGTGATTGTACTCTTCAACACGTAACTCCAGAACCGAAAGTCGGATCAATAAAAAAAATCAATAGCGACCGATGGGAAGGCTGCACCTTTCATTTGAGACTAAATTTATACAAATCGGTCCAGCCTCCTCAGAGAAAAATCGGTGAGATTGTTTGCCACATCCATACATACACACACATACAGACATTTTACGATCTCGACGAACTGAGTCGAATGGTATAAGAGATTTGGCCCTGCGGGTCTCGGTTAAAAAGTCGAAATTTCGACCGATTGCATAACCTTTCTATATGAGAACGGCAAAAAGGAGCTTGAATTTAGACGGGCCTGAGAGGCCCGGCTTGCCCTTTAATGTTAGGATTTTAGCTTGCCTTCACAAGGGTTAAGCGAAATTCAAACTAAATAATTGGAAAGGGTTATTAAGGGACTAAAGAAGAATATTTTAAGGACTTCGGTTGTTAAAAAGAAAGAAAAATATATCCCGATTTTGTCAATATCCCCGTTTCAACAGCCTAAAACTCACCAAACGGATCTTCACTGTATTAGAATTGTCTAAAATTGAAGCAAGTTATTATGAAAATTCTGCTAGTTAACTTGAGTGCTTATGCTACAGAATTTGCGAAGTTAAAGGCTGATGAAGTACTATCTCTGATAGTCGACACTGAGCTAACCAGGCATCAATACTTATTAATTTGCGCATAAGTAGTAGAAAAGCGCCTTTTAATATTTGGCTAAATTATAACAGAAGCGCTTTTTCTTACTTCAAGTTTTCCAAACTGTATACTGCACATCCTTGCTCTCATTTGAGCACTATGGCTCTAAATTGTCATAACTTTCCCTACCCAACCCAGTAATCTTAAACTAATTAAATGTCGTTAAAATGTAAAAAAGTGTTATACCTAAATAGAAAATTCAGCTAAGAAATCAAGCGAATTGAGGCTAGCCTAAACATACAATTAATAAAATCGTCGAATAAAACCAACAAACGATACCGAGTTGATAGCTGAAAGTCATAGTAAGAATGTCGATAGACTCTATCATCTAATATAAAATTTGTGGTAAAAAAAGTTACAGTTCACTAAAGTATGTTGAAATCTTATTCGCAAGGAACGAATTGGCGATAATGAAATCGGATTGTTTATTTATGTTCTCTTTAGTATTCATTACCAACTATTGGCAAAACTTATATCATAAAATGTGTGACAAAATCAATTTATCACTATAAGATGAATTGATTTGACCTTTTCGATATCGATTTTTGAGCTGAGCGACTCCAAATTCACTCATAATATATGGCTATGGAACGAAATTCTCTAAAAATGAATATGGCGGATAAAGAGAATATAGGTCAAAAGGGAGGGCGGGGGCGTTTATGTAGAAAGAGATGGCGTGAGGGGAAGTTGAGAGAGGGCTGATGGAGTATGCAACACCCAACAGCATATTATACCCTCCATTTGAGATTTGGTTTATAAAAATCGGTTCAGTCATCACCGAGTAATCGATGTGACTATGGAATGTGGAATATGTCCAGAACCCGAAAATTCCGGAACTGGCAATAGTGGACATTAAATTCAAAGAATCGTTGATTGGCCATCAGTAATCTAGACTTGCAAATAGAAATGGATTTTTATCCTTTGAAGTATTACGATTTTACCGGTATATATGAGAAATTCCTATGTGGTCGCAATAAACAACCTCCGGAACCAAATGTCAGATACGAATGAAATTCAATAACAGTCCATGGGAGTATTGTATCTTTCATTTGAAACCAAGTTTATGAAAATCGGTCAAGAATTCCCTGAGAAAAAGGTGTGAGATTAACTTACGAAGTTGGAAAGTACCCGGGGTATCAAGAACCGTCATAGGTGGCCAATGTGGTCAATGCTGCTTAGAATGATCATTAGTGATCTAGACCCGCAAATTCGAGTTATGTTGCATCCTTTTTAATATGTATTACACAATTTGGACATCATGGTGTTACCATTTTATATGGGAATTTGCTGAGTGACCGCAATCTTCAACCCGTAACTCCGGAGCCGGAAGTCCGATCGACAAAAAAATTCCATAGCAGCTTATGGGAGCGTTATACCTTTCATTTGAAATCAAGTTTGAGCGATTCGGTTCAGCCATCTCTGAGAAAAGTGAGTGAGTTTTGAAAACACACACACATACACACAGACACACACACATACAGACATTTATCAATTTCGACGAACTGAGTCGAATGGTATATGAGACTCGGCCCTCCGGGCCTCGGTTACAAAATCGGTTTTCAGGGTGATTGCATATCCTTTCTTTACTTCACGAAATGATGCAACATATACTTTACATGCGCAATGACATGAAACTACACTTACTGCATTCAGAACTAACGCCATATGTGGAGTCAAATTACACGATTTACGAAATTCAGTGTCAGTGTCAAAATCAAAATCAAACGTAAAACTAAGTAATTTTTGATGCTCGTATATGTCAGGGACAGGACACGTAAATTTACACGAAAGAAAAGGTTGGCGGCAGAACCGAGACTCGACCCGACAACCGGAACCGTTTTGCTCACCGAGCACGCTTCTTTACCAACTAGGCCATATCGACAAGCAGTTGCTTGGTCGTAAAATTCCATACACGGGCTTCACCTGAGCGCTATCTATCACAAGTTCGTAGTTTTACAGGTTAAAGTATGTAAAATTCTATGATCAGCCAGAAAATTGTGGTGCGGTGTTGTTCATGTTATCTGAAGTATTAATTTTTAGTGTGTATTTAAAATGTACACAAAAATGAAATTGGCACCGATTTTAATGAAGTAAAATTAAACATCAGACGATAATAAAAACTCGGGCAATGGTATCTAGCGGGGAAATTAAATAGATCAAATGTGTTGGAGTGCATTGGGCCGGAGTCTCAAAGGTTGCGAGTTCGAATTTCGCCTCTGGGGGATTTTTTTCACATGATTGCTTAGCTTCATTAACCATTTTCGATCGTTTTTCACCGTTGGATACCACCAGTAGTAAATATGGTATTGGCACTTAAGTCAAAACCAAAAAAATTAATTATTAGTTCAATTTATAGGTATAATCAAACTTCAAAAAACTCAGCTGGACACCTAATCACATAAAAACATCAACGAGAGCTTAGAAATACTTTTGTTCGCCATTTTTCTATTTGTGACCACGGTGCGGCGTCTCACCTGCACACGCGGCATGTCTCTTGATGATTTTTTTTTCATGACAAAAACCATTTCACAGTATTTTAGAAACTTGTTTTTCTGACAATAATTTTATACATATGGTCAAGGCTCCGAAAATGGCAACCACAGGCGAATTTTTTTTATCATTTTTTTATTTTTTATTTTTTGCTTGCTACCACATTTTTCTATCGCAGTCTAATTTAAATTTGATGATGCTGCTTGAAAAATTTAGATGAATATGGATTACAGCTTATTTTCAGTTATGAAGTAATGGAACCAAATAACTTGTAACTTGACAAATTAAAAATTCGAAAAAGTTTTGTAAACCACACCAACAGCATGCATACAATGTCTAACCTGTATTTTTTTCTTACTACTTTGCGTCTACTATTTGAAACTGTATTGTGAAAACTTTAAAGTTTTATTAATTTCTAAGAAAACACAGTTGATCTTATGCAAAATGACAGATGTTTTCTGCTGTAAAGCAATTCCATCAAGTCTGATTCAATTACGTAAATATTTATGACCATCTTTGATTCTGATGAAACCTTTTATGTTTCATCTATATGGGAAACTAAGTATTTTGCAATAATAAACAAACATTTTTTATTCAAGACTAATATTTAAAAAGGGCGTATGAGATCTTGAATGCACTACTTTCAATATATATTGTTCGAAAATCGCCATTCGTACAGCAAAACTATATGATAGCGAGTTCTAGGGAATTAATTCTTCTGTGTGAATATTTTTTGGAGAAATTTTTCAAAAAAAAGAACCAAAAAAATGTTAAAAACTACAATAAAAATGTTAAAAATACAAATACATTGTTATGCAATATCAATACTAAATATCATTTCGAAGCAAAATGCTCTTAAGAAAAAATTTCCGAAATATTTTGATTTTTTTTTCAACAAAAATATCTAGTAGTAAAAACGCGCCCTTTTAATAAATTACTCACAAATACCAAACGCAAAAAACATAACACGTTAAAAATTTAATTGCAAATAAAAAACTTTAAAATATAATTGCATCGTAGAGAAACTAACAATAAAAAGTTTTAACATATTACAATCATTCTTTTAATTTTGAATGCTGATTTAAATTTTTTTTCTTTAAATAATTTAGTTAGTGAATGTATTTCAAAAAGGGGTTGCTCATGCAACCATGCTCATGAAAAATTATCCTTCATAATGCAGATGTATTTAAGTTATTTTAGATTTTCTTTCGACATAATGTTACTTCGTGAAATTACGACCTTTTCAAAAGTTTTTCACGTTTGTTCATCAAAACCAATATGTTTTTCAAAATAAACATGAAATTTCCCGTTAGTACTCAGTTCCCAGATTAAGGATGATTTGTGTACGATTGTCTTGATATCCTTGCTTCAATGAAAATGCAGAACTGTAACGTGACAGATTCTGGTTGTAACGTGACAGATCATTGAGAATGGAGTAATCGAAAACAAATTTTTTCATCAGGAAAACTATATTTCAAACTCTTCCTTATTTTCCAAGCTTCTACTTAAAACTGATTTCATGCAAATTTGGGGGCTGACGGAACAGACTTTTTCTATTTAGTCGGGCGACCTCCAAACTTACCTGGAAAATTATGTAACGTGACAGACGTATCAAAATGACAATAATGTGAAAACGGTTCATGATTGAAAAAAACTTTCTGTAGAAAAAATGTGCGGTTTAGTGACCTTAATAATGTACAGTTGTGATAGAATCTGGTTTTATTGTTTTTGTTGACTTATCTTATGAAATATGCGAAAAAATGTAGGGTAAGGTGGGGCAAATCCGACCGTTGGGTAAACCCGACCCCCCTCTGTTACCGAAAATCAGAAGCACTACGCGAACTAATATCAATGTTGTCGTGTAGAGCATCGAAAATAATCATAATGGTGGTATGACAGCATTTCATCAGTCTACATTGAGATGCTCAAACGACAAAAGGTGTGTTTTTAGAATTTTTGATTTGACTTTTGTGCATCATTGACTACAGGATATTTCTGATTGTTAAAGTGATTGCATAATAAATGTAAGTGGATTTAAATTCTTTGATTAAAATCTTACAAAGTGCATAGAAGAATTTAGTTCAACCTTTTTCATATTTTTTTAATTGCATCGTAATGAAAAATGACACGGTGGGGTAAATCCGACCGCTTTTTTGCTAAGAAAATTTTTATTTTTCAGATTGGAATATATGTTTCTTGTTATTATTTATTATTTTTATGCAAAATGGTTCATAATTACAAACGAAAGACACAAAAACATGATGATTATAGTATTCCACGAGCAATTGCTCCGACGCAAATGGGAATATCATTACGTGCTACTGCTCGTGAATTAAGCATTCCAAGATTGACATTGAACTCCATTTTCTTCATGTTACAATTTAATAACGAAACATTCATTGATTTATCATTGAAAAACCATAAAATTTGGATAATAGCTGCACTAAATCAACCAAAAACATAGGGGGTCGGGTTTACCCCACCATTTTTGAAAACAGCGAAAATGAACATTTTTGTAAAACGCTTGTATCACAAGATATCTTCATGATCCAAATAAAATGATGTATATAGAAAGTTGCTTAGGAGTCTAACCTTTAATTTGGTATATAAAACGACTTGATCCGCTGTAAAATGAGCATTTTACAGCCAAAACCATTTACTAGGTCGGATTTGCCCCACCTTACCCTAACGTGACAGACAGAAGCCTTGACCATATATACTAGATAAATAAAAAAAATATGATTTGACTATGTAGTTTATTCATCAGACCCAATGTTTGAATAATATTTTGATGTTTTCGTGTAGCTTTCAAATGGTTTACAATATCACCTGATTGACATTTTATGGACCGTTTGAAAAAAACTATTCTTGTGGATGGGGAAATGCGAGTAACTTATGAAAAGGTCGTAATAAAATAAAACAATTGTGTTATTAGAACAAAATTCAAAATATCACGAGAACTACTACATTTTAGAAAAAAAATGTCATGAGCATTTTGATTTGAAATGGAATTTAAAATAATATTCAAAAAGAAAATTGTATTTTTTGACTGCAAATAGCATAAATTAAACAAAATATCTCAACAGTTGTTGAAAGCTTCTCCATGAAACTTTCTCTTGTGTTTTTAAAACGATAAACATTAGAATGTTAAAAATTTTAATGGGGAAACGCGAATAACTGTTAAAAAGGGCCTAATCACACGAATTGTTTTTGTTGGAGCAAAACTCCAAATATCTCGACAACTATCGCATTTCGGAAGATTTGCGTTAAATGAATTTTGATTTGAAATGATAATTAAAATCATATTCTGCAATAAAATCACAGTTTAAATGTCATTTATTATGAAATTAAAAAAACATGCATAGTCAGTGTTGGAAAAACTTTTTTACCGATAAATTCTCCAGTTAAATTCAGAATATTTCTTCTCTCGTTAAGTTTTATTTGACAGAATAAAAAAATCTAAAAAAATTGACTATTTTGTAATTCAAATTTTTAACATAAATTTTTGTTTTTGTGAAAAATGACACAATTTTTTTCAGAATGTATTTTTTTGTGCAGATGTAAATATTCGCTGTGACTCGTTCTCAGAAAGCTTTGTCGTATAAAGTACGGTAATCTAGCTTTTTTGTTTCAAAAATGCTACATATAGAAACTTGCACGCCCTTTTAAAAAAATGCTCTGGAGCCAAAATAATCTTATTGACTCTGAAAAATATTTAGTCTTCCATGCCGTAAAAGTGTAAAGTCATGGGAATCAAAGATGGTCGGTCCCGATTTTAAATGTTTTCGAACGGATCTTCGTGGAATTCCTTTGAATATTGTATTCATGAAACTCTTTGCGTTGCAAACAAACAAGTTCGTACCAAAAATATATATGGTATTATAATCGAATGTTTGGTTGGGTTACAGTGGTTGTTCCCTGGACTTGCGGTTCTTGTTCATAATTTCGGGTACACACTGGTCGGTATAAATAATATTAACTAAAAGAGCCGACAGTTAAACGATGTTCCTGATTTCAAGAGCTTAGTCAAGATTCTCGTAATCTCTCATCATGTCACCTTGATACTTTATTCTTGAGTTCACTATCGGATTTTTCTGAGAGAGTTGCGTGATTTATGTGCATGGTTTCAGAACATTAGCCATGATTTTCGAAATTCCTATTTACGTTATCGTGATATGTCTTATTTTTGAATTTGACACGTGGAATAGTGTGGTTCATATTCGTGATATTCGTAATTTCTTTTCGCGTTATCGAGATATATTATTTTGAGGTTACTATCGGACTTTGTACTCAGAATAACGTGACGATAGGAACTGGGTTATCAAAATGTGACTGATTGGCGGTATCCAGTTTTGTGAACTATATCAAGAACACGATTTGTGGTTCTGTAATATATTTTTGGTGCGCTTCGTTTTCTATCCGGAGATCACACTGAACCTTATCGAATGAATAACAATGTTCGAAATCCAAATTGTTTTCGTATAATTATTGCTTGTACCTATTACTGGTTACTAGTGGCTGGATATAACTGTATGATATTTCAGGAACAAAAATCGTAGAGCAAAAATGATTCCTTGAACAATATTCCAAATTTTGCGAAAGAGTTCACATGAAAATAAGCAGGGATATCTTCTAAATATCACAAACATGCAAGGTAGATCGTGAACTTGGAATCATGAACCAGTTCACGAATACACGAATAATTTATTTCATGGACAGGCATGATCAATGATTACCATTATAATAGCAATCGTGAACAAGTTCAAGAATACATTAACAATATTTTAGAATTTGGTGAACTATTTCATGTGCACGAATATCTAATACAAGCGTAACGTAGTAATGCGGGCGTTAACGAAGCTAAGCATAATTATAAAACACATGATATTTGTTCATGATCCTGTTTTCGTAACGTAAAAAAATGATTGTTCCAGAATTTATTTATGGCACAATATTCACGATTTTTGGAAACCATTTTTCCATGCAATGTCTCACCGTGTCATCTAATAATGAGATTAATATTCCCTAACTCATGTCTGAATTTCGTATTCAATCGTTACTGTATGTTCATTTCCAATAACATCGGTATAGAACCTACCTATTGATCCGATTACTGACCCAGCTGAGAAATTCACCGAACGTTAAACCGATGTTTATTGCCGACCATTAGAAACGTTCGCTCATTCCGGGCAAGTTTTAATAGCTTTAATCTTCTAACTAGAACGTTCCAAATATCTAACTTTTCGCAACGGGCGCTTCGGAAAATAGATTTATCATCGTAGTAAATCTGCTCGGAAAACTGGGCTAGCATCGGGAACAGCTTGCATAATATTTCCACCCACCCCCATCCGGGTAGTTTTGTTCATCCGCAAGCCACTGCACGCTGCCGTAACTTGCGTCCATGGTGAGAGGCGGTAGAGTTATGCAACTTGTCTGTGAAACTGAGAAATTTCAATTTATTATTGGTCTGAGTTTTTAAATGTTCTACTTTTTTAATCCCACTTTTTCGTGAAAAGATTACCAAGAGAATAAAATGGAACAAGATATAACTAGAAAATTGGTAGAGAACCCCAACCAAAACGACCCACCTACGTCCATGTTCAAAGCATACCGTGAAACTATGAAAAAAAAACTTTTTGATGCTCTTATCAACAACTTACCTCGTTCTTTATTTAATGAGTTATTTCAGTTCCATCCGCAAATCAGCACACATTCATGCTGAAAGCACCTACCCGGAGTCTTTCTAGTATTTAACTCGATGGTCGGTTACACTCACACAAACGGGCAGCTCAGTCTGAATGCGATGAGTTGAGCTAAAGACCGAACACTACCGGAATCCGCTTGCTGTGCTGCACGCGAACAGACTTCCCACTCGTCCAATAGCTTCAGGGATGGAGATGCTGTCTATATTTATGATGTTTACTCAGGAGATTAAAAATGCACGAGGCTGCCCAACGGAAAGAAGCTCTGCATTCGTATCGCCCCAGAATGGGCCGGAGTGATTAACATTCACACTACACAAAAACATTCACCGATTCAACAGGAAGCACCGCCGGTGCAGCACTGGAGGGAAAAAAAAACTTTTTCACTTAAACTTTCATCTGCACATACATTTCAAATCCTTTTCACTGCGAGTTGATGATTGCCGGTTTCTTCAACGAGTCGGCAATGGTTTTCCCTCTTTATCTTCTTACAAAACTATTCTACCCACATTACATTGCACAAAACTGACTGGCTGCTGACTTCCCGTAGTCGTTGCGTTCTGAACTTACTTGTAGCTACCAGCAACCATTTAGCCACGGATGAGGACTCGTTTCGCAGCACTACCGGAATTCAAAACTTTCACCGCCTACCGAGTGCAAGGATGCAATTGTCGTTTCGTTTTAGAAGCTCTAGAAATCGTTACATGTGAACACTTCAGCGATCTGATAACTCGGTTGTCGGTAGGTGTGGTAGCTTGGAACCGAATGTTTGTTGAATTTTTCCTCCCTATCCCAACAATGCGACGGGGTTCGGTATGTATTTTCACAGAATCTCACGCGGGTTTCCGCACCACGCAGCTTCAATGGGTTGTCTTCCTGGTTGCACTTTTTTCCCTGTTCAGTTCAGTTCAGTTCAGTTTTCCACTTCACCCGCGCGGAATGGGTGCACTAAATGAAAAGTGTTACTTTTCAGTTCCACCAGCAAGTGTAGAATCGCGAGCGTGCGAAAGGGTTTGCCCCCGGGTTTCTCCCCTTCCCCCTATGTTGGTCTTTTCTCCGTTGTTCCGGCAGATGGTCTGAAGTGATCGTCGTCGTCGTTGTTGTCGTTGTCGATGGTTGCTGCAAAAGTTGCACTCCAGCTGAAATGGCGGGAAAAATGGTGTAGGAAAAAGTTTTGTTAGAAAAGAGATTTGTTAGCGATTTGATTTCGACTGAAATGTATTTTGTTACATGGGTGGATTTGAAACTTTGTTTCAGTGGAACAGCAAATGTGCCGGCTGGAGAGTCTTCGGATGACCCCGGGGCGGGAAACTGTTGTGATGAAAGATTTGTTTGTAGAATTTTTCGGATAAAAAATATTTCATCTGTTGGTATGACTACTCTTTTATAATTCAAAATAAACCCCTAGTACGAAAGACTAAAGTCGAATGACGAAAGACGAAAGACGAAAGACAGAAGACGAAAGACGAAAGACGAAAGATGAAAGACAAAAAGACAAAAAGACGAAAGACGAAAGACGAAAGACGAAAGACGAAAGACGAAAGACGAAAGACGAAAGACGAAAGACGAAAGACGAAAGATGAAAGACGAAAGACGAAAGACGAAAGACGAAAGACGAAAGACGAAAGACGAAAGACGAAAGACGAAAGACGAAAGACGAAAGACGAAAGACGAAAGACGAAAGACGAAAGACGAAAGACGAAAGACGAAAGACGAAAGACGAAAGACGAAAGACGAAAGACGAAAGACGAAAGACGAAAGACGAAAGACGAAAGACGAAAGACGAAAGACGAAAGACGAAAGACGAAAGACGAAAGACGAAAGACGAAAGACGAAAGACGAAAGACGAAAGACGAAAGACGAAAGACGAAAGACGAAAGACGAAAGACGAAAGACGAAAGACGAAAGACGAAAGACGAAAGACGAAAGACGAAAGACGAAAGACGAAAGACGAAAGACGAAAGACGAAAGACGAAAGACGAAAGACGAAAGACGAAAGACGAAAGACGAAAGACGAAAGACGAAAGACGAAAGACGAAAGACGAAAGACGAAAGACGAAAGACGAAAGACGAAAGACGAAAGACGAAAGACGAAAGACGAAAGACGAAAGACGAAAGACGAAAGACGAAAGACGAAAGACGAAAGACGAAAGACGAAAGACGAAAGACGAAAGACGAAAGACGAAAGACGAAAGACGAAAGACGAAAGACGAAAGACGAAAGACGAAAGACGAAAGACGAAAGACGAAAGACGAAAGACGAAAGACGAAAGACGAAAGACGAAAGACGAAAGACGAAAGACGAAAGACGAAAGACGAAAGACGAAAGACGAAAGACGAAAGACGAAAGACGAAAGACGAAAGACGAAAGACGAAAGACGAAAGACGAAAGACGAAAGACGAAAGACGAAAGACGAAAGACGAAAGACGAAAGACGAAAGACGAAAGACGAAAGACGAAAGACGAAAGACGAAAGACGAAAGACGAAAGACGAAAGACGAAAGACGAAAGACGAAAGACGAAAGACGAAAGACGAAAGACGAAAGACGAAAGACGAAAGACGAAAGACGAAAGACGAAAGACGAAAGACGAAAGACGAAAGACGAAAGACGAAAGACGAAAGACGAAAGACGAAAGACGAAAGACGAAAGACGAAAGACGAAAGACGAAAGACGAAAGACGAAAGACGAAAGACGAAAGACGAAAGACGAAAGACGAAAGACGAAAGACGAAAGACGAAAGACGAAAGACGAAAGACGAAAGACGAAAGACGAAAGACGAAAGACGAAAGACGAAAGACGAAAGACGAAAGACGAAAGACGAAAGACGAAAGACGAAAGACGAAAGACGAAAGACGAAAGACGAAAGACGAAAGACGAAAGACGAAAGACGAAAGACGAAAGACGAAAGACGAAAGACGAAAGACGAAAGACGAAAGACGAAAGACGAAAGACGAAAGACGAAAGACGAAAGACGAAAGACGAAAGACGAAAGACGAAAGACGAAAGACGAAAGACGAAAGACGAAAGACGAAAGACGAAAGACGAAAGACGAAAGACGAAAGACGAAAGACGAAAGACGAAAGACGAAAGACGAAAGACGAAAGACGAAAGACGAAAGACGAAAGACGAAAGACGAAAGACGAAAGACGAAAGACGAAAGACGAAAGACGAAAGACGAAAGACGAAAGACGAAAGACGAAAGACGAAAGACGAAAGACGAAAGACGAAAGACGAAAGACGAAAGACGAAAGACGAAAGACGAAAGACGAAAGACGAAAGACGAAAGACGAAAGACAAAAGACAAAAGACAAAAGACAAAAGACAAAAGACAAAAGACAAAAGACAAAAGACAAAAGACAAAAGACAAAAGACAAAAGTCAAAAGACAAAAGACAAAAGACGAAAGACGAAAGACGAAAGACGAAAGACGAAAGACGAAAGACAAAAGACGAAAGACGAATGACGAAAGACGAAAGACGAAAGACGAAAGACTAAAGAATAAAGACTAAAGACTAAAGACTAAAGACTAAAGACGAAAGACGAAAGACTAAAGACTAAAGACGAAAGACGAAAGACGAAAGACGAAAGACGAAAGACGAAAGACGAAAGACGAAAGACGAAAGACGAAAGACGAAAGACGAAAGACGAAAGACGAAAGACGAAAGACGAAAGACGAAAGACGAAAGACGAAAGACGAAAGACGAAAGACGAAAGACGAAAGACGAAAGACGAAAGACGAAAGACGAAAGACGAAAGACGAAAGACGAAAGACGAAAGACGAAAGACGAAAGACGAAAGACGAAAGACGAAAGACGAAAGACGAAAGACGAAAGACGAAAGACGAAAGACGAAAGACGAAAGACGAAAGACGAAAGACGATAGACGAAAGACGAAAGACGAAAGACGAAAGACGAAAGACGAAAGACGAAAGACGAAAGACGAAAGACGAAAGACGAAAGACGAAAGACGAAAGACGAAAGACGAAAGACGAAAGACGAAAGACGAAAGACGAAAGACGAAAGACGAAAGACGAAAGACGAAAGACGAAAGACGAAAGACGAAAGACGAAAGACGAAAGACGAAAGACGAAAGACGAAATACGAAAGACGAAAGACGAAAGACGAAAGACGAAAGACGAAAGACGAAAGACGAAAGACGAAAGACGAAAGACGAAAGACGAAAGACGAAAGACGAAAGACGAAAGACGAAAGACAAAAGACAAAAGACAAAAGACAAAAGACAAAAGACAAAAGACAAAAGTCAAAAGACAAAAGACAAAAGACGAAAGACGAAAGACGAAAGACGAAAGACGAAAGACGAAAGACAAAAGACGAAAGACGAATGACGAAAGACGAAAGACGAAAGACGAAAGACGAAAGACGAAAGACGAAAGACTAAAGAATAAAGAATAAAGACTAAAGACTAAAGACGAAAGACGAAAGACGAAAGACGAAAGACGAAAGACGAAAGACAAAAGACAAAAGACAAAAGACAAAAGACAAAAGACAAAAGTCAAAAGACAAAAGACAAAAGACGAAAGACGAAAGACGAAAGACGAAAGACGAAAGACGAAAGACGAAAGACAAAAGACGAAAGACGAATGACGAAAGACGAAAGACGAAAGACGAAAGACGAAAGACGAAAGACGAAAGACGAAAGACTAAAGAATAAAGACTAAAGACTAAAGACTAAAGACTAAAGACGAAAGACGAAAGACTAAAGACTAAAGACTAAAGACGAAAGACTAAAGACGAAAGGAAAATAATTTATCAAAATCATTTATGTCAACAGCTACTGACCAAATTGCAACAATCAAGTTATTCCGTCTGGTCTATGAAGCACGTAACTCGTTCATTTTCCAAACAGCATCGCCTTTAGAATATGATTTTTCTGTTCGAGAACGTAGCGAATGCTGTAACCTAGGAAACACCTACGGTTTCGAAGCAACGGAAAGAGTTTCCATTGCGTTTCACTGATCGTTCTGTCGCAGGAAAATCAGTGCAATTATCCCAAACCACCATGTAGCCCCCAGCACAGCGAAACCTTCACGTTTTACATTACAGCAGAGTGATGCAACCATTCTTTGTTGGCTACCGGTTCTATACCCTTATTACGTTAATATTTTTTTCCAATCTACTTCCGATAATATCGAGTTACGTTTTCTTAGTCAAGTTTTTTCCTGCTTCCCGGACGGATCACTTTTCAAATCCTGTTATTGTTTACTTCCTACGAATTTCATCGCTTAAACGAACTCGAAAGCAGGCCTCGCAATAAATGGAAAATACAAACAAGCTATCTTCCATTCTGGAATCCGAAGGCGTCAGGTTCTAGCTGTTTGTTAGTATGCCTGTCTGTTTGTCAGTCTGTCTGTCTGTCTTTCTGTCTGGTCATCCAAAGCGCCCCACTTTAAAAAAATGTTTATTGGGTGGATGATTCCTAGTACCTACAGTCAGTTGGAAGTAGCAACATGTAAAGTGGAACCACATGCGACACTAAGTTCAATTTGGCATGCACAGTGTTGCAGCGCGGCTAGTGCTTGTTGCATTTTGGCTTCTGCTTCGATAAGCATGTTCTTTCCGGAGAAACTGGCAAAGTGAAAACAAGTGACATCTTCCAATAAATAATACCTTCTGCTTTGCCAGAACAGATCGTGTTTGTAAATTATTCGCGGAGCTATTGCGCGGTTTGTTTCGTAATGACTCATTCGTACAATGTGTACGGGATTGAGTTATTGCAGTGCTGCCAAAACAATATTTCGTTATCAACAGAAAACCACAAGAGCAGGTTTGATTCAATTTATCCTTATTTGGGAAATTGGAATCTTACCACCAGCGATACTGGGGTACGAGAAACCTCAGTGAAGTGTTATTAACTCCGATGGAATCTTTGATTGCATACCGACAGGAAAGGGGAATTAGGCGAAAGCTTATACCGGGCCACGAGGGGACGCTTTTCTTATTCCCACGATTGGCGAGGGAAACGATTGAGCATCTGTTTTAGATATTTCGAGACAGTATTTGATGCCAGAACGATAGGTAATTATGGTACACTGGTTATAGAACGGAATAGCGGACAGATATTGGATTTTATACTGCTGACAGTTGTGCTATTCTGGTCTTTCATTAGATGTACAGTAGAGTGCCCTAGAAAATAATGAATTTTTGAAAACTCAATCGGCCCACCCCTTAGTCGATTCCTAGTCCCACCAGGAGTACTTGCTCCAAATTTGAAGCAAATCGAACAATTCTAGCTACCGGACCAACGTGCTCGAAGTCTGTATGGGAGTTTTCGACAATTTACATGGAGAAACCCCACTAGCGCGAATTTTCGCGCTAGGTGGCACTGTATGCATCGCATTATCACTGTAAGTGAAAACAAGGAAGATAATTTAATTGTCTCCAACTTTGTAGAAGACTGTTAGTAAGTTCGGCTTTGTTAAAAAAGTTATTAAACTTTTAACGAAGTGATGTCTGAGTCAGTTTTGCATGGGGCCTAGCAGTGCATGGTTGTGTATCGGTACTCGCTTCCCACCAACTATTAATTTTTGTGAGCTAACGGTTAGATTTAGCTGAATAGTATGTTCAGAAGAATTGTAGTACATAATATGAGTTATATTTTGGTTAGAAAATTTTAGTTCCATCTGTTACCGCATAGAGGGCGCCAACACTAACTTGTCAACGAAGAGAGATAGAATATCGAAATGTTCGGAAGTATTAGTGAAAAATGTCTGATCTACAATTTTGTAGAAGACACCTAACCCCTATCTCTCTCCGTTGAAAAGTTAGTGTTGGCGCCCTCTATGCGGTCACAGGTGGAACTAAAATTTTCTAACCAAAACATAACTCGTATCACATACTACAATTCTTCTGAACATACTATTCAGCTAAATCTAACCATTAGCTCACAAAAATTAATAGTTGGTGGGAATCGAGTACCGATACATAACCATGCACTGCTAGGCCCCATGCAAAACTGACTCAGACATCACTTCGTTAAAAGTTTAATAACTTTTTTAACAAAGCCGGATTTACTAGCAGTCTTCGACAAAGTTGGAGACAATTAAATTATCTTTCTTATTTTCACTTACAGTGATAATGCGATGTATACAGTGCCACCTAGCGGTGAAAATGCACGCTAATGGGTTTTCTCCACGTAAATTGTCGAAAAATCCCATACAAACTTCGAGCACGTTGGTCCGGTAGCTAGACTTGTCCGATTTGCTTCAAATTTGGAGCAAGTACTCCTGGTGGGACTAGGAATCGACTCAGAAGTGGGTCGATAGAGGTCATTTTTTTCTTGTCACTCTAATGTACAGCTTGAAAGCTTCGATTTTGTGAACAAGTATAAATTATTCGGGGTGCACCCTTATTTTATGTTCTTTCGATTGTTAAGATTGTTTTGAGTTCCAACACCTACTGTCGACATCTTCATTATGCATTTGCCGTGGAAAACCGAAATTTTATTGCGCTAATGTTAATCTATGCAATATGTAATATGTTTAAATTACGTCTGAGAAATTTACTGTTATATTTTAGTGATAGATTCAAGTTACCAAATTTTGGATATGTTGAAACTGAATAAGGGAAGAAAGTAATACATTTTATGAGTTACTTAATTGTACCCCATGCGCTTCACCACACCCAGTGGAACGTACTAAAAACATAGTTCTTATTTTCCAGCTATAATGGTCGCTTATATAATTGTGGCAAAAAGTACCTAATGTTTAATAATTTTTTTGAAGCTGTAAAATGACTTAGACATGTGCGCTATTCTGCAAAATGTTAATAAAGGTTTCATCTATAAAATAAAAATTTTCGAGTGTAAGGTATCAAAAATGGCGTCGAAAATGGTGGCTTTCTCGGGAGAAGATTTTTCGAATCTGGGGGAATTCTCGTTTTTGAACCATTTAACCAATCAACTTCGGGTTTTGTCCGCCTAAAAGAAGACAACATTCTTGGGCGCTGTAAATTACGAAATCACAATATTTTGACTTTTAACGATTTTTTACAGCTGGCCAAAGTGGAAAAGTCATGCAAAAAAACGGTACTTTATTTTCAAATGGCCACCATTTTGTTTCTATATCGAATTTTTTTCATGTTTTTTAAAACATTGCTGGAGCCGCCATTTTGGACGCTATTTTTGATACCTTGCACTCGAAAAATTTTACTTTATA
Source organism: Topomyia yanbarensis (assembly GCF_030247195.1). NCBI lineage: Eukaryota > Metazoa > Arthropoda > Insecta > Diptera > Culicidae > Topomyia > Topomyia yanbarensis. The sequence goes on along the minus strand of NW_026684158.1, from coordinate 81,903 downwards.
GATGAAACCTTAATTTTGCAGAATAGCGCACATGTCTAAGTCATTTTACTTCTTCAAAAAAAATTATCAGATATTAGGTACAGGGTTGTTAACGTTGAATTCAACTTTACCGCCGATAACGATGAATTTAGCGCCATTATCGGCGTAAAATTTCACGTTAATATCATTGTCATCGTCATCGCACTACGTTGAATTAAACGTTAGCGTTATCGGAAATTTTCGCGTTGAATTCTGTTTGAAGCGCTTTTTTCGTGAGAGAAATTGTATAATCACATGTTTAATGAAATTAAATTTTATATTTAGTAATATTTTTGTAAGAAGGTATATTTTAAATTTTATTAAAATTACAGATTCTGAGGTAGATGGAAATCCACATGCGATGGAAATTGATCATGCAAACTTCGTACATCGTACATGAGCTGTCTTAAACTCTTAACTCAACTTAACTCACGATTTCTAACACGAAGCATATTATAATGGAAATTGAGAAGCTCACAAAACATTTGAAGGCTAGAAATATCTGTGTGAATTTCGCTTATCTGTAGCTGCATAATGTAATTAACATTAACCCTCTGCTACCCAACCCCGTTTTAGTGGAATACGGGAAAATCGCTATAGAATATTTAAAACACGATTGTATGTTGTCACCCCTATGAAAACCTCTTAAGAACATTCACATTAATCATACATTGTTTGCATTTTGAAATCACTATGTTAAATACATTCAACGTTGAAAGTTTAAAATTCGAGGAAAATGAGAAAAAAACTTTTTTGTGAATGGCAATGTAATTTGGTCAAACAATGTTTACGCTATTCTAAATTTTTGGAGGAAAATATTTTTACGTTGCTAACTTGTAGTACTCCCTTGTAGCTGTGAAATCAGGTTGCGGAAATAAAAGTTATTAATAATAAAATCTTGACTCGTAAAATGGCCATGTTGGACATTTTTGAGGGTTTAATGATAAATCCGTAGCTTTCGTGAGCTGGCAATATATTTCTCGGCTTTCTTGTTAGAAAAACGATCTACGATAGGTTTTAAGCAAAACAAACATTTAGGAAGCAGAGGGTTAATTTTTTAAGAAATGTGTACACCTCAAAAAGTAATATCCATGTATAACTATTCTATATTTCATAAATCGCCAGAAAAATATCTAATGCATTCGTTTGGTAAAGTTGAGTTGAAGTTGGTTTCAAAGTGAAACATGAATATTTTGCGAATCTATAAATATAAACGGTAGATTTGATTTCAAGGTCAATCGTGCATGAAAAATGAAATAAAAAAATTTGAATATTCAACTAGTGTTATAGTGGAACGTTGTTCATGGTAAATTTGTCATAACTCAAATATGCTCATAAACATTTGGGAATTTTCTAAAGTTTCAATGTGGAGGCCCAATTTCAAGTCATCAACCCTGATGTTCCATTCATTCTAAAAATAACAATCGAATATACCAGATGTTGAGTAATCTAGCTATATTTTCTTCAGTAAAGCATCTCAGATGGTAATATCTTGAGGTGCCCTGCATTAGCTGCATTATTGTAAAGAGGAACGTTTTCGCATCTTTACTAAAAATATACATATCTCAAGTAATTCAGATGGGTATGAACAAAAGTCTCACAAATTTCGAAATTTATTTGACCCGTGAATTCTGAATTCAATCTGGTTTTTACTGGAGTTACTAATATAACGCCAAAACCATTGATAAAGATTTCGGCTACCAAATTAGGTTTGCTCGGTTTATCATGTTAAATAATTTTTACTCCATGGACGAAAATACCGTAAATATACATCTATTAATGATTGGCACCGATCAATAAGCGTTCAAAACAGAAATCAACGCAAAATTTTCGATAGCGTTAACGTTATATTCATCGAAGTGCGTTGACGATGAACGATGAAATTAACGCCAAAATTATCGCCGTTGATTTCAACGGAAAAATTATCGATTCAACGACATCGCGTTGAAACGATAACGTTGAATTTACCGCATTAACAACCCTGATTAGGTACTTTTGCACAATTATATAAGAGGAACCCCTAAATACCTCAGGTTCCACTATTTATTTATTTCATTATATATCTTTTATCCATTCGATTCAAATTCTCATCTAATTGATTTTATTACTTTTATTAATGTTGTTCATTTTATTTATTTTATGCACTTTAACCATTTCATTAATTTTATTAATTTATTTCATTTTATTAATTTTGTTCCTTTGATCCATCTTATTCATTTAATTAAATTTATTCATAATTCATTTATTTTCTTATTGCTTACTGTTCTTTTCATTCGATTTACTCATATTTTCAATGTAATTCATTTTATTCATTTTAATAATTTCATTAACTTTATTTATTTTATTTACTTCATTCATTGCATTTATTATTTTTTATTATTTTTTACATTTCAATTGTGGAGGTTTTCTTTTAATAATTTTATGTCTTTTCTACTTCTACTCATTTTTTATTTCAATAATTTAAGTAGTTTTGCTCCCATTTCACTCATTTTTTATTCACTTTATTGATTTTTTCGGTTTGATTTATATGATTCTTTCTGCACATTTCATTAATTTATTTATTTTTTCCCTTATACTCGCGTTATTTTTCATCAATTTCTTCTAATATATTAATCTTTATTTCATAATCGAAGGAAAAAGAGAAAGACGAGTGGGAAAGGTGGGAAAAAGCTGCATAAAAACAAACAGCAGGCAATTTAAACTCACAAGTAGTTCAAATCGTCTGCGAGAAAGCCTAAAGCTCTTTACCGAACTGGAATGAAAACTTTAGTGTGTCACTGAATTTCAGTCGCCCAAACACAGTTTGTTTAGCTTGCTGAAAGCAGGCAAAGCAGGCTCACGACTATTCACTACCAGTCATACTGAAATGTAAAATCTATCTTACAAAAGAAAAGCAAAAACAATTTTCTGTACTTTAATTCTATCTGATAAATCGTTCATCTGTTTGTTTCTATATATTAAATTATCCACAGTGTTTGAATTGGCTGTTGTCAGCTATCTGCGTCCATTACCATCCGCTTTTAAAATGACCACTTTGGTTATGCAACTTTTTTCAGTTCTTATTTTCTTGCAAGTATCTTCGTTTTATTATTTTTTAAAGTAATTTCAAATGTTCGTTTATTTGAAAGCACTGTAAGGGAACACTTCTCTGTAGGTTGACTTCAATCAATCGAGCTGACATTTCTTTGGACTCAGCAAACTAATTTCATTGTTTGATAGATTTTTATTTGACTGACTAGGGAACTTAACCATAAGGCACTTATTGTGCGTGGGGAATTAACAGTTCGCGAGAAGGATCGAAAGTCAGTTTCCAATTTGTGCTTTATTTATACCATTCAAAATGATTTAGTACAGCAGCGCAACGTTCGTAGAGTATAACAACTCTACATTCGTAGTGAAAGAAATTAAGGGGTAATTTTTATGATAAGTATTACTTATATTACGAAATCTTCAATCATGTAGTTATTAGTAGGGGAATCCGGGCTATTCGAACCTAACAAAACAAATCGCCCTTTTAGGTGGATAGATGTGAGAAAATTGATCGGTCAAAGGTACTAATTGTTAGCTTGAAACCTCAGTTATATTTTGATCCCATAAAAGTTCATTTGCACCACTCCATGGCAGCACTAGGCAACGATTTGCAAAACGCCACGTTTTTCCATCCTTTTACAATTTAGAGATAATTTAGACTGTCAATTTAAAAAAAAATGGCTATGGAATTATATTCACCTATAAAATCATTATTAACCTGGTTAGTCAATAGCTGTCGATTGGCGCATCATGTATTTTCTGGGCTGTGGCGTTTGCAATCGTGTGCGCAGCCGCAAACCGCTGAACGGTGGTTGATGGAATGGGGGGTCCGAATAGCCCCGAACGCTGATTTCTTACAAAAGTGGTGTGTTTCTAGAAAATATTTGTGTCTTCACCCAAATTAAACTCATTCCATCAAATAGGAGCCTCAAGTTTTCTAAAAATCTTACCTGTTATTTTTTCAATTTTTTTTTTGTTGCTTTAATCACGGTTTTACTGTTGCACTTTTTTTTTCGTTTTTGTTGATTTTTTTTCGCCAAAATCGTGTGATCTATTAATTACGCCTGAATAGTTAGATTTGGGTCAATGATGTCTTCGGAGGAATTTGTGACCATTAAAAGCCCTTTCGTATTATGCTTTAAAAGTGAGATATATATACCAACTTTGTTGCAAGTGCATGTATTAAAATTAAGTCTTTGGCAAAGTTGCTTTTGCCAACAACTTTGTTGAAGATACAAAGTCTTCATTTTTAGTATCTTCAACATTATTCCTGGTTGTTTATGGACGAACTCTTTAAGGGGTTATTTACAAAGTTGGAACTCAAAAAATCGAAATTTTTTATTGAATATTCTAAAACTACATACTTTGGATAATATCTGTGCAAAATTTCATCCGGATCGGATTTTAAATTACAGCCGTTTTCAGCGCGCCGGCTCTTCCACGAATTAAATTAACACAAAACTTTAAAAGCAATTATCTCGGGACGAAGTATTTTGAAAAGTACCGTTGCGGTGAACGTGATATCTCAAGAACTATTCATCCGAATTGCTTAAGCTTTGTTTTAAATTGAATTTTTGTTTAAAATTTTGAACACTACGAAACTCAATTTTTTGGTCAACATGTTTTATTCGCAAGAAAAAAAAATTGGGAAATCGATCCATTCAAGTACACCACAATACATTTTCCTTCAATAATCTTTTTAGTTTTTCGATTTCAGTTGAGTGGTTCGGCTTGGAGAGCGTTCACCGTAACCCTCAGCCAAAAAATACTTTTTGGGGGATCGACCATAACTCCGTCAACCTTGAATATTTTTTTTAATTACACTTGCTTATTTCTATCTTCAATAGTGCTACCAGCGATATGTCTTTCGCTTTTTCATATAAAATTTGCGCAAAACGCTTTAAAAAAAGGCCGAGCTCATTTCGATTTTTCGCCACAACTTTGTATATAACTACTTAAAGAAATTTCATTACTATAACTTTTAAATATAATTTTGACAAGTTCGGTACGTTCTGTAAAAAGGTTTGAATTATCGAAATGGTAAACTTTTTATATTACGACAACGGCTTATCTCGTGTATTTTCTAAATTATATTGTAATTTTTGAAATATAAATTGTTTGAAATGCTAGGTCTGTCATTCGCAACTATGATTTTCATAGTTAATCCTCCTATAAGTAAGATTTTTCAACTCAATTTTTATTTTTTTGGTGAAAAATGCACAATGAGCTGACGTCTTTAGAACGGTTGTGGAGATTGCTTTCATGAATATTTTTTTCTTTATACATGAAGTCTCTTCTTGTAATGCTTAAGAAGGGATAGCTCGTTATATTTAAATGACCCCAAAACATATTTTTTAAATATTTTTTTAATTGTCATTCCTGTGGGTTACATACATTTCACGAAGTTATTTCAATCGTCAAAATACACAATTATTATTTACGCAGAACTTTTCATATCTCGAGTAGATACTCGAGAAGATATTGGAGTTTTTTTTAAAAACAGTAGTTTTTTCAAATGGTCTGTAACTCTAGTGGAGACAACGAGAGACAAGTGAACTCTATTGAGTTTTATAGTGTCGATGTAGCATTTCTAATTCCAACTGGAGTTGGCTGCACGTTTTTGCCTGTTTAAAAGTTATTATTTTTAAAACTATTGCAAACTTTACCAAAAATTACCCAATAACTTTAAGTCGCAAGAGATAGACCGATGATCTCTTCTAAAAAGATATGTATCATGACAAGACGAACAACTTTCTGGAAGCTTTATCTACGAGAATTAAGAAATTCTGTAGAAAAAAAAGTTTTAAGGAGTCATTCAAAAGCAGCGGCCAATAAATTCAAGTGTACTATAAATAGAGATTTTTAGTCTTCAATAAAGATGTTCACAAAAACAAGCTCTTTAAAATTTCGGAAGACTTCATTCTATTTTTCCTACTTTGAAAAAAATTATGGCAAATATCTCACTCCAAGGGGACTTAATCAGTATAAATATATCATCAAAATGAAGGTCTTGGATCGACATAAACATTATAGAAGACATCATTGCTGTACGCTTTACCGTTTTCCCGTTAATAATTTTTCGCGCGTTTTTGGCGATAAAAACCACTGAGCGTTGTAATGAGTTTTATTTTGAGGATGGCATAAAAAATGATGCATTGTGTATTAGACTGGTTCAATTTTTGACTTTTAGCTCCACCAGGCTCTACTGATTCCTTTTATGGCCCTTAGCAGTTGTGCAAATTTTGATACCGATTGGTTGTGTCCCTTCAAAAATTTAAAAGTTTATATGGAAATTTGTATGGGAAATCGGTTAAAATAAAAAATAAATTCTTAAAAAATCACCTCCTCAATCAATTCTGAGAACACTATATATTTCTAAAGATATTCATCTACTGAACACATTCGTGGAACATTGTAAGTTTGTGAAAACTCGCTGAGAAAAGTTATTAACTAAAGAAGCAGCATGACTTCAAAATAAATGGATTTTATTATTAATCATAGCAACCCTGTTTGAATAGCTACATCTGCCATACGGGAGCGGTGTGTGGTAAGCCTAGTTTACACTTGTATAAGGATGGCTCCTATTCAAACAGGGTTGCTATGATTAATAATAAAATTCACTTGTTTTGAAGTCATGAAGCTTCTTTAGTTAACCCATTATTACCCAACTTATTTTTCACGCGCATCATAAAATGTGTTTTCCGGTCGAAAAAAAATAATGTGGTTATCCCAGTGAAATTATTTTTGTACTCAAAGTAGCTGATATAATAAGGAACAACCAGTGAAAATTTCAGATTGATCGATTAATTGGTTTCTGAGATATCGTGATCGCCGCGAATGAACTTTTCAATAAAATACAACTCCGAGATAATCGGGTTTTACTGTCGGTGCAGCGAGTCAACAGTCTAGCGTATCAAACACTACGCACCGCCTACGAGTGGACAATGGGTAGCGATCTATGAATAGATGTAACTCAAGTTGTAGTATTCCGATCTTCATGAAATTTTGAGAAAATTTTCCTCAGCGTATATAGCTTCAGAATATCTAATTTTCAAAAATTCGATTTTTTTAATCCTGACAAAAATGTGTAACCCCTTAAGGGAAAATTTAATAAAAACAAAACATAAACACCGGTTTAACCACTCTAACTTCTTTAAACGTATTCTGCAAGAGTATATGAACAATATTAACTCATTGATAATGCCTGTTCTGCGTTATTGATTGAGTAATAGGAGTTATTCTTAGCACCTACTATATATAGTAGGTTGGGCAATAATGGGTTAATAACTTTTCTCAGCGAATTTTCACAAACTTACAATATTCCACGAATGTACTCAGTAGTAGAATACCTTTATAAATATATAGTGTTCTCACGAATTGATTGATGCGGTGATTTTTTTAAAAATTTATTTTCAATTTTCACCGATTTTTCATACTAATTTCCATATAAACTTTTAAATTTTTGGAGGATCCGTAGACACAACCGATCGGTACCAAAATTGGCACAATTACTAAGGGCCATGAAAGGAATCAGTAGAGCCTGGTGGAGCTAAAAGTCAAAAATTGAACCAGTCTACTGTGTATCTCCTTTCTAAAAACCCAAAGAATTAGATTCAGCTGTCAAAATTAATGTTCTAAAATAGCGACAGTCTTGCGATTTTCTGAGAAATGGAGGTAGACTGAATTACCACTACGGTTTAATAACCCCGGGTCCATATTACACATATTTCGACACATGTTTCGAGTCAGTAAAGATAATCGCTTTTCATTATATTGTATTGTTCTTGTAATGTCGTGTTTCGCTGGAACAAAGAAACAAGGAATAAAACACTCGTTCATTCAAGTCGATGCAAGTAGATTTATGTAATACTGTCGGCAGTCGGCTGCCTGGAGTTAAAGTTGCATTTTTTACAAATCGAGTATTATTGAATTAATTAACCAAACGATACATCTATCACAAAATTTCGGTAGCCGGCTGCCCAGCAAGAAGCAAGAAACACAAGATAACACTTTTGAAAGTTGCATAAATCGTATCACTTATCAAGGTAAATCCAGATTTGTGTAACTCTCACTAACCCATCTCACTAACAAAAACTCCTTCCCGTGACAAATGTAGTGATGCAGAGGTATACATGGTTTTCATAAAGGCATTTGTTAACCTATTTATGTCCATGTTGATTGTGGACAACAACGTTTTTAAACAGCTATAATTTTGATTGAGGCAAGATTTGCTAACAAAAACAAGTAAGGATAATAAATGTGACTATTGCCTTTCATTTGAGTACTAACAGTTCCAATGATCAGCTCTAGAACTGAAGTTATTGCAATCAGTCTGATTGGATTTGGATGCAACAGTGCTGCCAAGAGCAGTTCACGTTGACGACGGAATATGAATTTTTCATGTATCTTCGTTATATTGTAATATAACGATATAATGATAATATAATATATCTACACAATTAGACTATTGTTAATATTCTTGGAGAATTGTATTGAGCAATGGAATGTAAAAATTGAGCAGCTTCTAGCACTGCGAGGGAAGCACATATCTTCATGAAAAAAGTCTTTTCATGTTTCTTGACCATACCCACTTGCTTTTAAGAAAAATAGTTTTGAAATCCTACATGCACGAGAAAAAAGTTGGGCATGGAAGGGTTAAACTAACATCCCGCTTCTTCCGAATTTTCGCAATTTTGTTCGTTCTTGCCAATCGCGCAGTATCAACTAGGAATTGTACGGTCATCGCGGCCATCCTTATGCTCATGCTTTGAATTATTCACAATTTTCGAATTATGCATAATTTATAATTTGATCCAACAATAAAAAACCTGTTTTAATCCACCTAGCGGTGCAATTGTGCCTTTCTCATTTCTCTAAACTATGGCACGGAGGCTTTTTATGTTCAACATAATTGTGGAAATGTCCATTACATTCTTAGTACACTTTGCACTTATACACAATGGCATGCCAGCCACGAACTTGATGAGCTACGTGTCGACGGTGAAACACTTGAAACAAAAAAATATCATACTCCATTAGCCTAATCAGCATTAGATCAATGTTATCTGCTTGCTAACTCATTTTGTCATGCGGGGCTGGGTATGTGAAGAGGGCGAAAGTCCCATGAACGAACGACTCCCCAGCTTAAATTATTATGCTTTGTGATACAGTGGTGGTTTAAAGATGACGGGGTTGAAAGGGAGGGGTATGAGGGCTGGATGGGGTGGTGGTCTGAGGGGTGATTTAAGGAGATTTTTAAAGGAGGGGCGCGAACAGTAGAGGGGGGGGGGGTGTAACCCCTCTCCGTAAACCATCAACTACGCCTCTGTTAAAATCCAGAAACCCTAAACGAGTCGAAAAAAAAATTAGGCCGGGATTAGGTTGACGTTTTTCAGAGTGATTGCATAACCTTTCTATATGAGAAAGGCAAAAATGTGCCAAAATCCAAAAAAGTGAATCGTAGTCAAATTTTTTTTTCGAGTTTGCATCAAATCTCGACGTTTCATGCACCTTGAACACATTTAGCATCAAAAATAAAAATTCTATTTTTAATTTTTCCTATAGTTTATATGAGAAATTTCTGTGTGGCCGTACTCTGAAACCCGTAATTCCGGAACCAGAATTCCGATCGATCCAAAATTCAATAGCAGCCGATGGGAAGGTTGCACCTTTCATTTGAGACTAAGTTTGGGCAAATCGGTCCAGCCATCTCTGAGAAAAATGAGTGACATTATTTGACACATACGCACATACATACACACACACACATACACACACATACACACACACATACACACACATACATACATACACACACATACAGACTTTTTCCGATCTCGACGAACTGATTCGAATGGGATATGACACCCGGCCCTCCGGGCCGGGATTAGGTTGACGTTTTTCAGAGTGATTGCATAACCTTTCTATACGAGAAAGGCAAAAATGTGCCAAAATCCAAAAAAGTGAATCGTAGTCAAATTTTTTTTTCGAGTTTGCATCAAATCTCGACGTTTCATGCACCTTGAACACATTTAACATCAAAAATAAAAATTCTATTTTTAATTTTTCCTATAGTTTATATGAGAAATTTCTGTGTGGCCGTACTCTGAAACCCGTAATTCCGGAACCAGAATTCCGATCGATCCAAAATTCAATAGCAGCCGATGGGAAGGTTGCACCTTTCATTTGAGACTAAGTTTGGGCAAATCGGTCCAGCCATCTCTGAGAAAAATGAGTGACATTATTTGACACATACGCACATACATACACACACACATACACACACACACACATACACACACATACACACACACATACATACACACATACAGACTTTTTCCGATCTCGACGAACTGAGTCGAATGGGATATGACACCCGGCCCTCCGGGCCGGGATTAGGTTGACGTTTTTCAGAGTGATTGCATAACCTTTCTATATGAGAAAGGCAAAAACATGTTAAAACCAAGAAAGATTGATTAATTATTGGTGTTTAATCTTATTTATTGGTGTTCAAACTGGAGGTTTATGCTCAAAAAATGTATTGTTAAATTTAATTTGGGAAACATGATCCAAACGAAAATTATCGCTTAACCTATTTTATTCAATTTTCAAAGTTATTTTGAATAGATTTGTTCCATTTAATTTAAAAATAGTAAAGTATATAAAAAATAAATATAGCGAATATTATTTAAAATTTATTTGCATCCTCATCATTAAATAATATTAGTAACTCTATAATGGGTTCAACCGATACCTATAAATCAACATTGCTTTAACACAGTTTTATTTCGGTATGAGTTCTCATTTCGTGGAAGTTTTACGACAATAAATAGTTATAAATAGATTTTTAATGGTTCTAAATTCACACATAACAATGAATATATGAATGTATGATGATTACCAGAAATGATAAGTTGAATCCAAACAAATCATTCCAAATCACGTTCACATTTATTTAATTAGAATACCTTGCTAAAATGAATTATATCACCGATGCTAACGATACTCTTAGAACCATTCCATGTGCGGTAAACCACTGTATCAACAATAGCCGATAATCGTAGCACGAGGCTGTTCCAATTCAATTCGTTTACGCTTTTCCGATTTGTTTACTGTCCGTTCGCATTTAAAGATACCATCGCCGATACGGTATCATTTTCCCATTTACGCCCTTCAGATTGTATTATGTTTGCAAACCGCACAACAACCATTCTAAACACGCTCATTCTCTATCTCACTCCACTCCCCTACTACCGACCGATGCTTACCTACTTCATTGAAAAAGGTTTGCACAGGTTCAACTCACTGGAAGCTAACAAATGCATCACCATTCGCTATTATTACCGATGTCGTCACTGGCTTCGCTCGTTCACCTAACTATAGCAACATGTACATAATATGGGTCAATACAGTTCGAAACCTTCCACTCAATCAGCACTGCTCCGCTCTATGAATAGCACATCAAGTTATTTAATCCTTGGCAAAGACGCACAGCGTTCCACTGTTTTCGATTGATTCGACAGCCAGCCATAAAATCGTTCCACTTCACCCAACGAACCAGCTACCAGCGAGTTAGTCCATGAACAATAATATTTACGACCGGGAGCTTACGCGCACGAGAGCAACACGAGCCCTCAACCGTTTGAAACCGACGCGGACACAAGTCCCACTTCCGTCGCGCACTAGAACCGATACGAGACTGAACCATGCCAGCCGTGCGGGAAATATTCTAGCCCCTCGTCAGTCTCAGCGGCAGAGGAAAGCTATAACCAGACGAAACTTGGGAGGAACCACACAAACTGGAGTGGTTCGACGTCGGCGAAAGAAACCGTGGTCGCCGAGTCGCTGCCGCCGCCGGGCAGGGAGAGCAGCTGACACGGGAAAGGAAGCTCATCGTATTACACATCTCGCGCGCCCTGCCGCTCGTTGTGTTTCAGCAGCGAAACCGAACCTCATACCAACGGGGAAAACCATGCGACCGCGTGGAATTCTATGAAAGTATGCTGAAACTATGCGCTGAGCAATGCAACGAGAGCGCGGTCTCTCCTATTCTCCAACTGCCAGCTAAACCCGAAAGCACTCTCTCAGTCGAATTCGGTGCTGGTGGAAAGCGTATCAGATCAGCAAATTTGTCGCCTAGCAAAAGTAGCGTTGTCACCACCATGCTTCTTACAGAATGGGAGAATGGGTTTTGTTGTTTGTTGTTATGCTTATGTCTGGCCACAAAACGCCGACGCGAACATGGCATAACATAGCATATCAAAATGAGACGCGATGCACGGTATCCACGCTCGGAGAAGCTCTCTTGTTTCTGCTGAGAATAGCATTTTTCAATTCTCTTTTCAAACTGTGTGTAGCATAATTATGTTCGGCCTTACACGAAGTGTAGATTTATGCTTTTGTTTTGATTCTGTTTCGTACCATTGAGGATCTCGTCGGTTGCCGGGCAACTGTTGTGCAGCTTTCAAGAGTCGTTAAGAGAATGAGTTATGTGAGCGCTTGTTGAGAGACTCGTTGGTGAATCGAGTTTCATGTACACTGTTTTAACTGACAGCCTGTCAAACGAGATGAATTTTTGGCTTGTCGTTTGTTAACACGGCGGACACAAGTAGCAAGTACCTAGTGTTGTGGTGTACCAATAATGGCAGTAGTGGGTAGAGCTTCCATTCCGGGAATCCCGAGATTTTCGGTTTTCCGGAACTGCCGAAATTCCGGGATATTAGTTTTCTCAATCCCGGGATTTGGGAATCCTGGAAAAAAGATTCTTCAATTTATTCCAAAAGTCCTACGTTCTGCAAAAGAAATACAGCAGGAAATATCTAGACAGAAAGTGAGTTCTGCCATATCATCGGAGAACTCGGTTATGTCATGGTTCGCCATGCTATAAAAGCTCGAGTGATCAAGTGATGACCGGTGGGCGAGCTCCGAGCAAGGATATCAGTGAAACTTGCCGATCGCAATCTGTTCCTGTGTGTTGTGTATTTTCCACCTGACAGTATTCGTGATTCCAGCCTGATCGATGTACTTCTTTCCTTCGTTTCTTTTATCGCCTCGATCGCCGCCCCGTCTGATGATATTGTTATACTGGGCGACTTCAACTTACCTGGCTTGTCTTGGCGCCAGACAAGTAATGGCTTTCTGGTTCTTATTAACAATGCCAGTTGTATTTTGGACAACTACAACAACGCAACTCTTCGGCAATTTAATAATGTCACCAACCAAAAAGGGACGTGCATTGGACCTCTGCTTTGTAAGTGCCCGGGACTACGCTCCGTACTGCTGCACTGCACCGACACCGTTAGTCAAGCAGGTGCGTCATCATCCCCCACTACATCTTGCATTCGCTGGAAACCTAGGAGTGAATTTTGAAGACGTCTCAAGCTCTATCGTCTACGATTTTTAAAACGCTGACTACGACATCATCGTTAGCACGCTGTTGGATTTAAGCTGGGACGAAAATCTTAACAAAGACGACGCGTACGAAGCAGCGATGTCGTTTTCTAGTAGTCTTAACTACCTTATCGACCGCTATGTGCGAAAACGAACAATTAGTACCAATCAACACCCTCACTGGCAATCAACCGTCCTTAGACGATTAAAATCTGCCAAAAGAGCTGCATTTGAAAAATTCTCGAAGCATAAGACACTTGCATTACGAAATCACTACTTTCAACTCAACCACGAATACAAACAGCAAAGCAGACGCGCCTTTTTTAGACACCAGCGAAACGACGAGCGTCAACTGAAATCCAAGCCCAAGTCGTTCTGGAAGTATGTTAACGAGCAGCGAAAAGAATCCGGTTTACCATCTTGTATGTTATTTAATGAAGTTTTGGGCACCGACACTAAGGAAAATTGCCAATTGTTCTCCGACAAATTTTCAAGCGTTTTTTCCAACGAGCACCTTCCACCACAACAAGTCACAGCCGCCGCCAATTTAACTCCTTCTCTAGGACGAACCATCAACCGAATTTGTGTCGATAATGCTGCCATTCTTGCCGCAAATGCCAAACTGAAAGCATCTTGTTCCCCGGGTCCAGATGGCGTTCCCTCGATTTTTGTCAAAAAGTGCATCAGCGGGCTTCTTGAACCATTTCAGCGAAACTTCGAGCTATCACTCATTACTGGAACATTCCCTTCCTGTTGGAAAGCAGCGCACATGCTTCCAGTTCATAAAAAAGGAAACAAATCGAACATTGACAATTATCGGGGAATCTCGTGATTAAATGCCGTATCAAAACTATTCGAGCTGGTTGTTTTAGACCCTATTTTCTTTACATTGCAGATGACCAACATGGTTTATGCCTAAACGATCGACAACGACAAACCTGCTCTCGTTCACAACATATGTAAAGGATGGATTCGTTGACGCATTGCAAACCGATGCTATTTATATGGATCTATCTGCGGCCTTCGACAAAATCAACCATGATATCGCAATAACGAAGCTGGACAAACTCGATATTCATGAACAACTTCTGCGCTGGTTTCGTTCCTACCTCGATGGAAGGCAACTCCAAATCAGCATTAAGGACTGTCTATCTGCATCATTCTTCGCTACATCCGGTATACCACAAGGAAGCCATCTCGGTCCAGTAACATTCTTCCTCTACTTTAATGACGTCAATATCACATTACAAGGATCCCGGCTTTTCTTCGCCGACGACATGAAAATGTTTCGACAAATACGGAATACAACCGATGCCGAGCTTCTTCAGAGTGAACTGGACAGCTTTAGTACGTGGTGTGATCTAAACAGAATGGATTCAAACCCGAGCAAATGATCAATCGTTACGTTCACGCGGAAACGCCATCCGACTCAGTTTAACTACCATTTCTTAGGCTCGAGCATTCCAATACACTCTCACATCGAGGATCTCGGAGTCATCATGGATTCGACACTAACGTTCAAACCACATACTTGATACATCGTGGATAAGGCATCACGACAGCTTGGGTTCATCTTCCGAATAGCGAAAAACTTCAGAGACGTATACTGTCTTAAATCGCTTACTACCAGATCCGGTAGAATCCGTACTACCAGAACGGGATTGAGAGAATCGAGGCTGTCCAACGCCCGTTCATGCGCTTCACCCTTCGGCATCTCCCATGGCGAAACAGGTTTCAGCTACCGAGCTATGAAAACCGTTGCCAGCTAACACACCTCGATACACTCAGCATTCGGAGGGACTACTCTCGAGCCCTGTTCGTCTCAGACTTAATCTCCGCCAGAGTGGATTGCCTTACAATCACGGATTGGAGCCTGGTTGGTTTCGAGCGGGAGTGGCATTAGTGAAGATCGTCTAGGATCTGTGGTTGTATGCTGACAAGGAAGGGGGACAAACAACGTGCGCGTGAAACTGCTAGTGTATCCGTTTTACAGAGTGAATCTTTCGGAACAGCTAATGGTTATTTTGGGCAGCTCAAAATTATTTCTTGGTTTTCTTTTGTAAGTTCGGTTTGTATACAACCTTCGATTAATATTTTTTCTCAATAAATAGTTGTTCGGAAATCAGCCCCAATAAGACTTCAATCTGACTAGTATCGATGATCAAGGGTCATTACGTACTGAAAATGCGCGGTTTCTGTTTTTATGAATCTAATTTCGAGTTCCGTTATTGCTAACAAGCCCGTGCGTCAGGTTAACGACCCTTTGTATTTCCCGTCAATGTTTGATATTATCGTTCGTATACGTGTATTTCGCAAACAATTTGGAAAATATGAAGCACTTTTTTTGATTTATAACATCTCTCATAACTTTTTCTCTACAACGTGTCACTCCGTAGTTTCGGTTAGAAAAAGAATAGCGATTTTTTTTTTGAATGCTGTCGCAATAAATAGTGATCCGGCCCATTACGCCGATAAGATTAGCTTTCCTAGGCAATACTGACACGGTAGGCTGTGTGGAGTTCAAATTGCTTTTGTTAGAAAACAGGAAACTCTCGGTAGCCGGCTACCCAGAGTTTAAAAACAATCAAAAACTAAATAAGATCTTTTCTTTTTCGAGTGATAGTGTACTCGAAAACCAACTGAACGCATCGCTTGCTTGGAGCGAATCCTAGACCTTATATCCTTCCAAACGACCAACTGAGTCTGATGAGTCGTCTACCTTCCGTTAAGTAGGTGGAGCATAAATGCTTCCTGTCTACCTTATCCTTTATCCTTCCCCGTGAATGATGAAGATGGGGGCGGCCGGCAATGATGGCTATCATGCTGTTGAGGTTTTAATATGGATCGGATTGGTATGAATTCCTACTTACCACTTCCTAAGCAACTCTTATTAGATAATCAGCAGTCAAACATGATCAAGTCAGTGTGCAATCCGCCAAAATCATGGTCACAACGCAACGCAACGCCGCACAATGGGGCGAAACTGAAAAAAGACGGTCAAAAGTCTTTCCTGAGTTTCACAGATGTTTTCGTACATTGATGTCTTCAGGAAAGTTTCCTAGGACTACATTCTACATCTTCTAGGATAAGCTCCTTAATTTTTCATAAGGTGCAAGTGTCACTTAAAAAAATTTTTTTGGCTCGACAACCAATTTTTTTTTTGCGCGGAATCTTGTAGAGCAATTTATTTTGAACAACTTTGATGAACATATCTGCCATCTATATATTTTTCCTTAAGAGATATGTACGTTGCACCTTAAAATCAGTTTTTCAACTTTCCCTTCTACAACTTAATTTTTTCTACATTCGTATATTCTAGAAAGTTTTAGATATCGTCGAAATACATAACTTTTCTGAAGACTCCAATGATGTATGACATCTGTATCGGGATATAAATCAATTTTTCTTTAAAATATTCTCTTTTTCATAACAAAATTTTTCAAAATTGTGAAACTTTGTGAACCAAAACTCAGCACGAATAGATTCGCCATGTTATGTAGTATATGAAAGCGAAGTATAAGAATCCGGACTTTTCGGGTTTTTAGTTTTCCTACATGTTTATAATGTATAATGTATGAATATTTCGCAATATCTATAGAACGGGCGTTAATAAATCAACACGTCATAACACAGAATACTAAACTCAATGCAAAATGTATCTTCTATTGACAACAATCAACATGTAAAAGCAATGAAAGTGTATGAAGCACTAATTATATATTAGAAGTATTTTATATTGAACTAGCCAATACCCACCGCGCGTTGCTGCGACTTTCAACGAAATAGAAGTAAAACACAATTTGTTCCGAAGCGCCATGTGGCAGGCAGATAATCCTCAACCAATAGCACATAAACACGCTCCATAACAAATGTCTACTACGTATAAATTTTTTGGGAAATCTGTTAAGATTTTTGGGAGTCCATAAATCACATACATACAAACATTGACTTTTATATATATAGAAGAAGATGACTAAAACTATTAATTTTGGAAAGATTATATAATTTTGGTATTATCACTCTCATTCTTCGTTCCAGAAAATCCAGTTACTCAAAAATCCACAAAACGCAAGCTCTGAGAGTGATTCAGAATGATATTTACTTCAACGTGTGTTTTCTTTTATTTTCAATAATTCACAATAAAATATTCATATTACTAATGCCATCAATAATTGGATTGCTGTTAAGCGTGTAATGTACTCGCGTAAAAAGCAATTTGGGCGTTCTTCTAATGTATAATTAGTGCTTCAAACACTTTCATTGCTTTAACATGTTGATTGTTGATAATAGAAGATATATTTTGCATCGAGTTTAGTATTCTGTATTATGACGTGTTGATTTACTAACGCCCGTTCTATAGATACTGCGAAATATCCATACATTATACAGTATAAAAATTTAGGAAAACTAAAAAACTCTAAAAGTCCGGATTCTTATACTTCGCTTACATATACTACACAACATGGCGAATCTAATCATGCTAAGTTTTGGTTCGCAAAGTTTCACAATTTTGAAAAATTTTATTATGAAAAAGAGAATTTTTTAAAGAAAAATGGATTTATATCCCGATACACATGTCATACATCATTGGAGTCTTCAGAAAAGTTATGTATTTCGACGATATCTAAAACTTTCTAGAATATACGAATGTAGAAAAAATTAAGTTGTAGAAGGGAAAGTTGAAAAACTGATTTTAAGGTGCAACGTACATATCTCTTAAGGAAAAATATATAGATGGCAGATATGTTCATCAAAGTTGTTCAAAATAAATTGCTCTACAAGATTCCGGGCTAAAAAAAATGTTTTGGTTTTCGAGCCAAATTTTTTTTTTTAATTGAGGCCCTCACCTTAAGAAAAATTAAGGTGCTTATCCTAAAAGATGTAGAATATAGTCCTAGGAAACTTTCCTGAAGAAATCAAAGTATGAAAACATCTGTGAATCTCAGGAAAGACTTTTGACCGTCCTTTTTCAGTTTCGCCCCACTGTGCGCCGCACAGAGGCAGCTCTTCAAACCAAAGTCGGACAAAACCTCAAATGTTACCTAATTTGGCTGAAAATCACAATTTAAGTTAATTTTGAGGTGCTGAGCTCATTTTTGATGTCAAAAGTCGTAAAATATTAAATGCATTTTTCCATACAGTGTCATTGAACCTTTCTTATAACTATGATCCCGTTTTCATGATAGATTTTCCGTTACTGTTCACCAATGTCAACAATATCATAAAAAATGAAGAACACTACTTAAAAACCATTGTTGAACGTGTTGGTTTACTGTAGATTGTCTAACTATTTTACACAAAACACCATGCGTCTCCATATCAGCAACAAAGCTTCAAAATCTGCTTAAAACTTTTTGCGCACCTAGGCGCAGATCGAGACCATGATATTCGAATAGTAGAGGTAATTTCACATAGAATGTATACTGTGTGACCGTTCCGAACTGATTCCGAAATTTGTACAGAATACATTAGTGAACAAAGTATTTTTGATCTGACCACCTTAAACATATTTAAACTAAAAAGTTATAGTTCCAAGCAAATTTACCAAATGAATTTTACTCACTAACCAAGTTCTTTCGTTCCTCTACACAATGAAACTAGTTGTGCTAAAATCGGACCAAAATCAAAAGAACAACATGCATTTGAAGTGAACAGAGCATTGGTGGTTTCGGAAATGAAAACCATTAAAAAATCCAGACTTTGGTACGTTTAAACTCGTGTTAAAAATCGTGTTCTTATCCAATGATCATAAAATTACTATTCAATGCATAAGAAATTTAGGAAAAATATAAAATATCAATTTTTCAAAAATAAATTTATGAGGTTTTGGCCAGCCTCCGGCCACTGTGCGCCGTTCAGGAAAACCAACTATGGTTGCCAGAGCGCTATTACCGGACTCCAGCGAATTTTTAACAGTGTGGCGACAGCCTTTGACTTCAACCAGACGCGGAATGCGATAAAAGCAAAAATATTGGCAATTTTAAACTGTAATTAGTTTAAGCAACCACCATTGGGACCAAGGGGTCTGTTGATGAAGGTAATAAACATAAACATAAACATGTCACCACGGAATAATGGTTTCGGGACGTAACCGATTCATGATCGCGCAAACACGAACATTTGTAGGTTCGCGTTTGAGACCGCGTTTGAAACTTCGTAAGTACTAAAACGTTCACCTTATTATCGGGGTGTTATCCAGTTTGCGTGATCGCGGGCGTAGATGTGCGTGGTTGATCGCTAAGGGCTTAAGCGTTTGTATGTTAACGTGTTTGTCGCCTGTGCTCGTGTGAATTCGCGTGCATAAATTCGATTTTAACCATGTGGCAATTCACATATTCGCGTGCGTTCTTGGATAATCACGCGGACCGTCATTCTGATATTTAGTTGTAAGCGTACAGTTCACATTCTGACAGGGAGTGAGTTACCCCATATCGCTAGAGTTCCCGGTCATATTGTTCAGTAGATATGAGAGATGAGATGAGAGATCCTTTTTTTAATTTAATCGATTTAAGGCATGAACCTAGACTGCAGTTACTGAGGATAGAGACTTCCGGAGGTGACCGATTCATGATTTTTTAGGTTCGAGTACGGAAATTTTTAGGATCACGAGTGTGCGGAAATTTTTAGATTTAAGCCCGCGTTTGGAAACTTATAAGTGCTGAGATCGCGGGTGCAGGTTACGTGGATGATCGCGAAGAGCTCAAACATTTGTATGTTAACCTGTTTGTCGCGTGCATGTGACTTTGCGTGTATAAATTCAATTTTATAATCATGCTGCCATTCGCATATTCGCGTGTATTCTTGAATGATCGTGCGCAGACTGTAAATCTGATGCTTAATTTTTAGTGTATGGTACAGATGCTAAAAAAGAGGTGAATTTCCCATATCACTAGACTTCCCGGTCATGTCGCTATGGAACGTATTGTCTAATGTATATGAGCGTCATTTTTTATTGGTCCAACCAAAGACATGAGGCTAGACTCCTAGGATCGAGGGTGGAGACTTCCGGACGGGACTTATTCATAATCGCGTGAGCGGTGGGTTAATGCTTAGTGCTAAAAAATTCACTTAATTTCTGGGGAGTTTTAATGTTGTCAAGATTGCGAGCGTATGTATATATGTATGATTACTATTACATGTACGCGTTTGTAATCAGACTTGTGTTATTGCGAAGGCCACGAGAGTTTGTATGTTTAGAATGGAAGAGATTGAGAGTGTATATGAGAGAATATGCAATTTATTGTGTAGTGTTAGTATGAATCTGATTTAAGATATAGCAATAAAAGGAAAAATATGTCAAACAAAGATTGATGGAAGAAGAACACAAATATATTTATTTATTATTTATTACATCTTCGATATATATCGTACAGATTACACCTAATGCCATTGCTAGTGTCAATGTTAAAAATTTCTAATTGCTAACTTATAATTAGATTTAGTGGTATGGAAGTCATAAACTAAAACAGTTTCGTTGAATCTGCTACAACATCTGTTTAGCGGATTGTTCTGGCCATATGCTGTGTCGTGCCTGGGAATCCACAGAAGCGGACGATTCCTTATATCACGAGGGGGAACAAATAAATGAATCCTTGAAAGAATGTCGGGACAGTCAATATTGTTCGATAACATATCGAAAATGAACATTCTTTGCAAGAACGTGCGGCGAGACTCCAGCGTTGGCAAATCTAGCAAAATGCATCTATTATTATACGGCGGAGATGGATAAGGGCAATTTTCTGAAAGCAAATCGTACAAAACTTCTCTGAACGCGCTCCAGTCGGATACTTTGCACGGCGTTGTATGGCGTCCATACTTGTACAGCATACTCCAAGGTGCTTCGGACCAGTGCGCAGTATAAAGATTTCAGTGCGTAGGAATCCACAAAATCGACAGCGTTCCGTTTTAGTAAACCCAATGTTGCAAAAGCCTTCGCCGTTGTTGCAGTGATGTGGTCGGCGAAACGAAGTTTTCTGTCGAATAACACTCCCAGGTCACGGATAGAATCCACCCGTTCGATGACACAGGCTTGAAGAGTATATTCGCAACGCCTTATATTTGCCGAGCGTCCGAAACATCATCTTACATTTGGTCGGTGTTAAGTCAGACCGGACTAAGTCGCAAAACATAAAAAATGAGATAATTATAGCAATGGATACAGAATTTCGTCAGCTACATTCGACTTTTGCCAGATTTGAAATATGTAACAATAAACAAGAATTACGGCAAAAATTAATTTCCAATCATAATGTAAAGGATGCTGCGATTCAAACTTTAAGCTCGTTTCTCTCGAAATCAATATTTTGTTACTTAGTCCGGTCTGACTTAACACCGACCATTTATCAATGTTGATCTGCATACCGTTCAGCAAACACCATTCTTCTATATTGGCTATATCGTCTTGGAGCACATCAGTGATTAGTGGCCCTAGGTGACTTCCTTGAGGCACACCGGATGGCGTTACGAATGCGCTTGAGCATGTAGTGCCAATTCTAACGAAGGCAGATCGTTGTGAGAGGTAAGAATGCAGCCATCTGGTTACAGGCCCGTAGCCAGGATTTTGTTTCGGGAGGGGCTTAAAAAATTTGCATAAAGCTTTTAATTCTGACAATTTGATATAGTCACTAGAAACTAAATTAAATTTTGAAAAGTTCATAATGAAATCAATTCCAAATCAAAGACAATCCTAAAAATATGTTCATTGTCACAAGAAAGGTTATAGTACTTACTCTCGTTACAACAAAGTATATTCTAGAGTTCACAGTATTTATGCGCTAACCGAATATGACAATGCTTGACGGTGCT
Organism: Topomyia yanbarensis; assembly: GCF_030247195.1. Classification (NCBI taxonomy): domain Eukaryota; kingdom Metazoa; phylum Arthropoda; class Insecta; order Diptera; family Culicidae; genus Topomyia; species Topomyia yanbarensis. Next base: position 59,661 of record NW_026684158.1, on the reverse strand, counting down.
GGAAAACACTAGGTGTTCCAAGCTACACCTTTAAAAGGCGTAGAAGATGCTAAACCGAAATGAGTAGAAAAATATCCATAAAATGTTCGAACGAAGAGAATGTCGAAATTCGTACAAAATCTTCTGATTTAGCAAGCGATTTGTAGATGCGCAGAGACGGTTCAACTTCTATTTTCTTTGTCTGGTGTTCTGCGAGTATTACCAGTTCCAAGGCATCATGCTATCACAATTTTTTGATATATTCTATTTAAATAAAACTATTTTCAAGACTAGCCTTGGTCGGATAGATTAGAACCCCAGTTAGGAAGGATTTTTGGTAATCAATAGGATCAAAATATAAATTTAAATGATTAAATCAACTGAAGGAAACTGCCCACAATTTAATTGATTAAAGAAAATTGTCTACAAATCGAATGAAAACACTGATTACTAATATCTTCTAATTTTCCTTCAAATCGCCAGTCGCCGTGCATGTGTCGTTCACCGTGCAGTTTCAAAATCACGAAATTTAAAGAACTAGCTCCCTAAATCCATCGGAGAGATCCAGATCCCAAATCCTTTCGTTTCATCGTTTTATTGAAACATTCCAACTAAAGTTGAATCAAAATTTTAAATACACCGTAAGTTGATCATATAACGTGCACTGGTGCCAAACAGATGTCCTCAACTACTTATTCTCGTTTTGTTGGTAATAGTTTTATATTATTTCTAAATTGTGACGTATTTAGATAGGTATTTTTACGGTGACTATGAGGGCGGTTTTCATTTTGATAAAAAAAACAGAATTTTAAGTCACGTCAAATCCACCTAAACGCACGGTAACTGGGGACTTCACGGTACGTGAAATTTGTTAAATGTAATACCAAAAGAACTAGAAGGTCTACCTTCTGATGTCGCAAAAAGCAGAAGCAAAAAAAATTGCTACGCTATAGCAGGCTACAGGCACCAGTGAATCAAGCTAGCTATTGTTCTATATCAGTGCACATACAAATTGTATCGTTGCCCCCGGCTGCGGAGTAAAATGAGTTTGCCAAATGAAGCAAAAGTGCCTGTGCTACGGGATAACACGAACAGTTAAGGAAGTGGAACAATTAGTTAAAGTGAAAATGGAGCTTAATCTCGCTGAAGTTATCTACATTCAGCTACATCACGTAAAAACTGTGTTTTGATCACGTTTAGAAGCTTAGCACAGGCCGAAAACTTTATTGCAAAGAACAACATGCAACACGAGGTCGAATTTAATAACACCAGAATCAAGATCCCCGTGCATATGGAAAACGACATGGTGGACGTGCGTATCCATGATTTGGCCCCGCGCACGAAGGAGGATTTCATCAAACAAATCATGTCGCAATATGGAGAAGTAGAATCTATTACGAATGACACCTGGAGAAATTTTTTCTCCGGCATTCCCAATGGCGTTCGTATTGTGAGAATGCGAGTGACTAAACCAATACCTTCTTACATGACTATCGAATGCAAATCACCGAAGGATGGCGTGACCTATAAGCAAACAACGCTAATTACATATCCCGGGCAGACCCCAACATGCCAATTCTGTAACTATACAGCCTACTACGGAAAAACATGCGCCGAAGCAACTAGTCAAAACTCATCTACTACAGCCAACTCTAACAAGCAGCCACCGATACCTTCAGATAAACCTAAAACAACGATCCAATTACCCAATAATGCAGGTACAACGACCACGACAACCGCTCCCAAACCAACAACTAGCATCGCCAATAAAGAAGCAAATACCGATGAAGACGGATATACAACAGCGACCCATAAGAACAAGAAACAAATAAGAACCTCTGATCGTGAACACGAAGAAAGCAGTACCGATGACGACATGGACGGGAACGATAACGCGAGAGAAGGCAGACTGAATGACCACCAAGCGGCCTCACCGCCAAAGAAAAAGATCTCAACACGCAGCAGCAAACTGCGTCAACAAGATCTGGCAGACCGACATTCTTAGAATTTTTTTATTTTTACTTATTGTAAAAAAAATTAAAAGACCCACGGATCAGTTGTGCTAACGCATTGAGCCGTTTCAAATAAAATTTTAGATTGAAAAAAAAGAAATATTATAAATATGAACAAGCTCAATAATTTCAGCATCTCTTTATTCCGACATATGGACGGGTATACATCGCACTTACTTCACCTCTGTCGAAGAGTAACGTAGGTGTAAGGCCAACTTTCTTTGATGATTTCTGTTGTTCTGTAGTTGAGTGCCCAGAAAATATAGAACAGCTGCTCTTGGGTCGATTTCAATTTATTTATTATTTTTTCTCTCTTTTTCTTCGTGATCTCTGCTCATCTCTCTCATTTTATTCCATAACGAACACAAATAAAACGAAAACATGAAATCGAAACATTAATCCCAATTTATTGACTGTAGACTCAACTAGTTACAACATTTTAGTCGCTCTCCGTGATAGGCTACTGATGTTTGTTCACTGTATCGTCACGTCGTTTTTAGACTTACATGGACATTAATTGGAAACCATCGAAAGAGACAGAAATGCTGCTGCTTACAACATTAAGTTTATTATGATTGATTGACTAATATGTGGTTTAGCATCTATTGACATCCGTTGAAAAGTAAGGATAAAATCACAACAGATAGTCTTACCGCTACTATGTACGTTTCTGTATGTGAACAACATTAGTAATATACGACGGTATACAATTCTTGGGTTGATGAACACCTCAGAAAAACCGCTGTTTTACCACTTTTTGGCTTGTTTATTTTTTGGCATTTTTCTTGCTTATTGTTCGATTGTTTAAAATATCACTACTTTGCGGACTAATAATGTTTAAATACGGACCGCATTCTCAGCATTAAATTAAATTGAGTGTCAACAGAAATACTATTGCATTAAAATGACGCGAAAACAAAAACTGTCTTCTCGACTATATTGTCATCAACTAACGGAAATGTTTTTGTCTAGCACGCTTGAGTGAGATGCCTGATGTTTCTACTAAGCGTACAGTGCACTAACCTATTACAGAAATTCAATCTGCTTATGCTTTAACTAACTTTATTCTGGCTAATATATAACATAATATCTGAGTTTTGTTAGACACAACCACTAGCGATAAAGTTCTCATTTTGGGACAGTTTTTGAGATCACTTTTCTATAAAACTTCTGCAATTTTATTATATATTTCGTTTATTTTATTCGTTTCAATGCATTAGCTAAATGAAGCCTTGTGTCTTCAATATATTTCCATGATGTGAACAATGAAAGTGATAAAACGTAAATGGTTGTCCTACAGATCTCGTGCGAACAACTAGCGATTGCATGTGGAGAACTATTTACTAGGCTGAGAAATATTTTTCCTAACCAACAGTGTCGCGGTGGTGTTCATTTCTATCTCGTACACTTCCTTATCATCATAGTGGTTACTGCCATGTCCATGTTCGCGAATTTCTGACGGGTCACGAGTGTCGACTTCCTCAATGATGGTGCCGACCGTTGATTTTGAGATACTAGACGCAGTTTTTGCCGTCAATATTATCCGAACAGCAGCCAAAATTTGGCAAATGTTTGTTTTTCAGGAAATGGTTTTGGAGACTATGTATATGCAAAGATATAATGTGTAAAATAATACTATCGCATTCAGTTTTTACGTGCAGGGTCAGGTTGGAGGAAATATGTCTGTTCACCTAGATTTTCACCACAAAAACACCATTTAATATACTTCCTAGATGTGTCCTTTATAATGAATACCATTTTTTCCAAATGTGGCAGGAATCTTTTAATAGCCACGGTACAAGTAAGTGGTATCAGATCTTGTAGCCGAGCATTGATTTTCACATCGTCCATATATATGAGGATCAACCACATGTTACAAGTTGTTATGCAAAATGACTGGTTTCGCCTGGGCTAATTTGTTAAATGACATCAGCACTGAACGCCTGACATGGTTAAACTCGTTAAAGGCGATGTTCGTAAGCATAACCTCCATAATCACCTTCAGCAAATATTTCACATCATTAATGTTGCTCCAGCCAAATACGGAGGCTATTGACTTCAGGTCTTTTCGCATAAGATCGATCTTATGCGAAAAGACCTGAAGTCAATAGCCTCCGTATTTGGCTGGAGCACTACTTCTTGCTTCTGCGACTCAATCATTCGACAGATCCCCACAGCAAGAATTAAAGTAACAGTTTCGTTTGTCTTCCGACGAGTCACACAATATGAAGGGAACTGTTTTATCACACTCAGCATACTGAGTAGATATCCTGACCGCTGTCTTCGGTGGTTCGAAATAGCAATCTTCCTTACAATTCTCGCATTAATTTGTTGAAACCAAACAAGATACAATTTTTTTAAGAGTCGCCGAAAAACATGTTGTTTCTTAAATTTATTTTTGAAAATTTTCGGGGGGGGGCTTTAGCCCCCCCTCTGGCTACGTGCCTGTCTGGTTACCCACTCAGGAAAGCCTAGTCGCTCCAGCTTCAAAACAGCAATGTTGTGGGGCACCTTGTCGAATGCTTTTGCGAAATCAAAATATATAGCGTCCACTTGTTGACGCTTCTCTACAGCTGGAACTAGAAAGCTCGTGTACGTCATCAAGTTCGAAGAAGCGTCGATTATGTTGGAAGAAGCAGCGTACATCGCATTGTACACAAACTTTTCCAGAATTTTAGCTAGGCAGTTCAGCAGCGAGATTTCTCTGTAGTTTTCAACATTGTGCCTATCTCCAGCCTTATGAATAGGAACTATAGCAGCTTCTTTCCATGCCATTGGGAAAATATTTTCCGAGATTGAACGCTGAAAAATAATACTTATTGGTGCAGAAAGTGCTCGGACACAATGCTTTATAAACACAGGAGGCAGGCAATCCGGACCAGGTCCTTTCAAAGGACCAACGCTGGACAGAGCGCTCGCTACATCAGAATCATTTACGTTAGGAAGAGGTTGATATTATGCGTTGGCAATGTTTCAAGGTACTGTTGCGATGGATAGACAGGAGGGCTGGTAAATGCATCTCGGAAGTGATCTGCAAAAAGCTTCGCCGACTCGGCAGCGGACTGTGAATTTTTGTATCGAAGATAGACATTTTCTGGTACACCCACGGAACGTTTTCTGCTGTTTATAAATGTCCAGAATGTCGAAGAATTATTTCGAAGGCTGCGCTGAACTTGGTGCAGATATTCACCGAATGCACTGTTCCGGGCTGTTTCATATTGCAGTTCAGTTTGACGAAGAAAAGTTTCGTTATCGTCGGTCATATGATGTAAATATCGCTTTCGTTGTTTCCGGAGTACGTTGCGTAGGCGACCAAGCTCAGCGTTCCACCACGGCAATTTATATTCTGCTTTTCTGCTGACACGTTTTTAGGAACATTACGGCGAAGAATCTCATATATGGCATCATAGAACGCCACAACTGCCTGATCTAAGTCATTTCCAACCAGCATCTTACGCCAATTGAGTGCACCAATGGCCATTGAGACTTAATCGAAGTTGAATCGAGTAAACTCAAAGTTGAAGTCGTCGTTAATTGCATCAAAAGCTTCACCGTCATCAGAACGCATATCAAATCTTAAAACGAAGGGTTTATGGTCAGGGTCAATCTTCAGTATAGATGTTGGAGGCTCAATCAGTTCGAACACGTCCATGTCATTAACGAAAGCTAAATCGAGGGTCCGTCCATTCACGTTGCTAACAGAGCAGATTTGATACAAGCCACCAGCGACCAAAGTTTCTGTGATGGCCGTCTCTTGTTCCTTGGTTGCATTTTTAGGAAGGTAGCACTTATAATCGTCATCAAAAATCCACCGAAGATTAGGAAGATTGTAATCACCTACAACAAGTACATTGTCGCGCCTATTACATTCGTCCAGGATGCTTTGGACAGCAGAAGAGTGAACGTTGTACAAGTCAGGATCACTGTTCGGCCTTAGATAAATGCAACAAATATAAAACGATCGACCTGGCAGTGAAACGCGTACGACAATTTGCTCCAAACATTCACATCCAGGCATTTTTAGTATAGTCCCAGTTAGATGTTTCTTTATCGCTATGAGAACACCACCTCCGCGACGTAGATGACTGGTAGAAGAGTTGCGATCGCATCGGTAGATTGCGTAGTTCGTCGTTAGCTCGGTGTTTACTATATCATCACGTAACCAGGTTTCGGTGAGAACGATAATGTCGTAGTCGCAGGAAGTGAGCGCAAGCAAGAAAGCCTGTGTTTTTGTTCTCATTCCACGAACGGTCTGGTAGTAGACGGACAGGAAATCAAGTGTTGTTTGCAACGGCATGCTATGAACCAAGAGGTTTTCAGAAAGCGAACTATCATGTAAAGCAAAATACTCGCCTGAGAAAGGAGTTCGGAAGACCCCCTCACGACCTCCGACCGCAGCACTGAGACGACTAAGCGGGTCCCTGGTTGGCAGCGCGACTGCGTCGGAGCGCTCGGGGGCTTCCGTAGTACTGTATAACGGGCGTCCCGGCAGCGCAGCGTGAGTTTGTAGATGTGGTCTTGGCGATGGCAAGGAAATTATGCTTCGTTCAAGTAACGGCAAATGGCACGAACGTGTTGTACCCGATGGCACGCTAGTGTTACTCGCCATCTTGACGAGCCAGAGCAACAGTTCGAGTGAGTTAAGAATTAAAAAAACGCGTCTTCAGTTTGATCATCTCTCATAGATCACAGTCCATTGAGCCGAATCGAATGAATCGATCATTATGCCTAAGATCAAATGAGTCCTCGACCAGCTAAACCAGCATTCCCATTCGAAAGTAGAAATATCCATATCAGCTGTCCGCCAAAACACTCGATCTAATGATTAATAGTCATGAGACTCAGAGATCAAAGAACCAGCACTCGCTCTTCACCGAAGCCCAGTGTGGGAACCTCCAGGGAGAACTTGGCCCTAAAGGTCGTCAGTTTAAGTACTAAATTTGATCACAATGTAGCTTCACTAAAAAGAAAATAATCGAATCTCAAGTTTCTGTGGTATAATCACTGTAATATAGCTATCGTGCCGAGGGAGAAGATCCTAGTTCCCGTCACAGATAAAATATCTGTAACGAGAGATGGAGTAAAAGGATACTAGTGTAGATATCTGCTGATGAAGTTCATTGCGGTGCTAAGAAGAGTCCAGTCGTAGTTCATAGGAAATATCTCAAATTTGAGAAAAAAAATTAAAACAACAAGACTTCCCTGAATATTGTAGGATATCTGTGAATTTCGGATACATTCTCCGGATTTAGTAGCATTTCTCTTAATTTATTAGAACTTTTTTGGGTACTTTTTTATATTTCGTAAGATCTCTTTGAAATTTTAGAGCTGTCCAGAATTTCTTAAATTCGAAGGAATCGCTTGAGTTACAAATAAATTAGTTGAAGACATCCTTCAAGAATGGAATTTTGTTTACATATTTTATTGGAGTAATAATGGCAGTACAGTTTATTGAACTATTAGAACAATCGTGCAATTCAAGCCGTAATTGTGAAAATTATAAAATGAGACATCGATGGTGCTGCGAGTTTCCATTTTGTGGGTACGATAGATTATTTTAACTCGGCCGAAACATGTATTTTTTAAAGAATCTTGAATTTTAATTTGTGCGACCGAAGGTAACCGAAGGTAAAAAATCCAAATATCGATTATAAGTGAGCGACCGAAAATAAAAGTCGCAAGGATAGAATATGCTTCGTATAACCCATTTCAAATATATTAAAATATAAAAATCGGAAATAAATTTCAAGTTATGAGGAGTTTTTCGGCTAATCAGTCATAAATTAGACAGCGGAAACAACAATATTGCATTTACTTCCAACGTTTCAATGGATTTATTCCACCTTTATCAAGGATTAAAAACTTTATGTTTTCTTTTAATCCTTGATAAATGTGGAATAAATCCATTGAAACGTTGGAAGTAAAAGCAATATTGTTGTTTCCGCTGTCTAATTTATGATTGATTAGCCGAAAAACTTCTCGTAATAGAAGCTCGACAGTCAAGAAGACATTCATAATAAACTTCAAGTGTAAAAATCGAACGAAGATTCTTCAGCATAAGAATTGCTTAAAAATATTCACCCGTAAAATTCGGCAAGAATGAACCTCCAGCTTAAAAACGGTTAAAAATAAATAAATCGTTCACTGGAGCATCCGTTAATAGTGATGTTCAAGATTAAAAGTCGGCTAACAAAAATTACTTTGCAAGATTCGGATATATTTTTTATACTGAAGGATTTTGGCTCCGACTCTTCGAGAGAAATGTCTCAGTCCGATTTTTATGCTAGAAGTTTAAATCCGGTTTAAATAAAATAACATATTTGAAGCGGGTTTTACGAAGCATGTTCTGTCCTTCCGACTTTTATTTTCAGTCGCTCAAATATCAATCGTGGAAATCGGACAGAGATCCTTCAGCATGAAAATCGCTTAGTCACTTCATAAGTGCCCTTAGCAAAGTTACTTGCTATAGAATTTGCAACAACTTTGACGAATTCGCCAGTTCAACGTCTCTACACATTCAACACAAACATAAATTTAGGTTCTTTCTTTTAGTGAGAAAGTTCATTAATCTACTTAAAAACTTCCAAGTCGCATATAAGATTCGATACTCAGAACTACCACGTTCATCAAACTTCCCTCCAATTCTTTCCACGCAGCATTTCTCCACCACACATCACACCACTACGCATTGACGTTCGATTTGATAATGACACGCTTGTTTCGGATGAAAAACAACCCGGCAAGTGACAAGGCGAAAAATACTCGTCCGCCGCCCCGCGTCAGTTTCCGCCAACCATCGAACCACCCACAACTTTCTCCGGGGATAAATTGTGTCGGTTACGTGTAAAACTGTGGCAATGATGGTTTGGCACCGAACAAGGAAAGGAGCTTGCTCTAGTGGATAACTTTGTTGGGCTGAGTTTTTTCTCTTCCTCCTATACGATCGAGGGCTGAATTCCTCTCGGTGGGAGAAATGTTAGCGCAAACAAGGCACAATCAGAGCAAGTGATATCCTACCGGGGTGTGGGTGGTGGTAAGACAGGAAGTGACGACAATGCGGAAGGAAGAGAAAATTGAAAACGAGGAAAAGAATTATAACAAAGCGACAACTTTTTCAATTAAGACATTCCGGAGATTCATATTGATTGCGATCCAGTGTAGGGCGAGTTTCGGCGGGGAAATCATGGATAGTGACGATTCAATACCGTGGACCGAATCGTTCGACGGAATCAATATAGAGAAGAACGACAATCGAACAAAACAAGGAAAATTGCGCAGGAGACGGGAACAGTACGATACACAATGTAATAGCCCAGTCGCAATACCGAGGATTCATTCTGGCGATTTATCTGCGATTAATTAGCTCTGTGCCAATGCTAAAGTTAGACGTCTTACATTCCATAGCAGCGCAGCGGATAGAGTTTCACTAACTGGATTGTCGTTAAGGAAACGGTTGCAAACTTCGGCAATGAACTATTTAGCGGATTAACTGTGCCTAAACATTTTATTGAGTATTTTGTGCAATGCTTTCGAGGCATAACATATCAATTATTGATCTTCATGAAAAACTTCGCAAATATGATATTCCCCACAAATGCCATCCACTAATTGAGCTTGATTATCACTGCTCCTCGCGGGAGTAGCAATTAGCCTAATGTGATATTCATTTAACTAATCTCGGCCCCACATGGGCTAACATAGACCCCCCACTTAGGCTCAAATCGCACTGCCCGTCATTTCGGCAGGCAGTTTAATTTATTCCTGGCACAAATTGGTGTACAGGCCGAATTACAAATTAGTCCTACATGCGAGTTTACACCCACCGAAAAAAGGTCCTTCGCGGAACGCGTGCATGATTCAGCAAACATTCAGAGTCAGTACGAAAAATTCGAACGCTTCGAAAAACGAACCAGTCCATTCGTAAATAAAACGGACCTTCTCCCCCCATCCAATCGTGTCCTCTGTCAAAAAGCCTCCGAATCCATCACCAAACCGAAGGCACAGGGACGCGGGAATGACGCGGTCGAGATGCAGAATCGAATCAAACATAAATTGGTACACTTCAGTTTCAGAACTATAACTGTACGGAATCCGACACAGTTAGCCAGAGGTGACTGGTTTCGTGCCAGCGTAGCGAAAATCAAGTTATTTATGCTTGCCTTCACAGCATAACGCATGACCATTCGGTTTGTGTTGATGTTTTCACGCTCGTTTCGTTGCAGCGGATTGAAGTGTCACTGAATCAGAGATTTGCTATTTCGCTGAATTGTTTGTGTTATGGTTTTATGGTCTTATACGAATGTATACATAGTTCCACGAGGTTTACAGTTCCAATATGTGATGTTGGTGAGATCGGTTTACGACTTCGCTATTGATCTAATGACTAAATATGCCTACGGTGCTTTTGGAACGTTGGAATAGCCGTAATTAATTGTTGACAAAACTGTCAACATATTATTATCTGAATTATATGACTGACTGTATTATTGCGTTGTGCTGTGCAGTTTTAGAACTGCAGTACATAATTTACGCTATGTACGACGTTTTGGTCAGAGCAGCTGTACACTCAGGTTTTTTTACGGATAGGATATATTACAGGATGAGCAAAAATCATCCTTGATTAATATTTAAATAAACGAAATTGTACGCTAGTGTCGTCTTTCTTCAAAAAAGTTTTGAATTTCCGTATTGGCTATGCAATCACTCTGAAAATCGACTTTTCAACTCTTGTACCATCCGACTCAGTTCGACGAGTTTTGCAAATGTATGCGTATCCTTTTTTATAGCAAGGTTTAAAAAGCTGACATGTAGTGTATTGGCACTGTAACCATTAAAAACACTCCTTACTTTTTTACGCCCTTCTTCCCCACGGAACTACGTCAAAGAATTACTTCGTAGGGGGGGGGGGGGGTTCGTTGTGCTTTCGTCGATCGTCTTTCTTCTGCTCTATCTCGGAGCCTCACTTGGTTCATGGAATGGCTCGACCTATGAGCTTTGATTTAACTCTCAATTCTTCTCTTACTTCTTGTCTCCATCTATTTCGTCGCCATTAGCCCTCGTTCCCGTGAGCCGTTTAGTTGTTGATTCCTTGTGCCATTTAGCTCATGTTTCCGTGAGTCATTCAGCTCCTGGCCTAATCACAATCTACTTGGATAGTTCCCGATGGTGAACTCACCGTACTCCGACCGATAGTTCCCCGACGGAGGAATTTCTCCCGACACCAATACCTTTTTATTTGAGCCATTTGGCTCCCAGCTTTATCGAGATCAACTTGGATATTATCCCACGCCGACTGAGAATTCCCCGGTAACGAAATTTCTTTTGGTGCTGGTGTTTGTTTCGTGAGCCAATTAGCTCCTCTCGCCAGTTTCGCTGCAACGCTGACATGATCTGAACGACAGTTCTGTTCACCGCGTCCCATTTTTCTTTGTCCGCACACATTCTTTCGGCAATATTGGTCATGTTAACGTCCCACTGATGCTGCCACTTGATTAAGATGTCAGATCGGGCTCGTTTACGGATTCCTCTCGTGCCTCGATTCCCATAACACTTGCTATCTTCTTTGAGTAGAAGGTTTATGGGAATCGTTCCAGCTATCGCGTAGGCTGCCTCTGACGAGATAGTTCGGTACGCGCTAGACACCCGCATAGCCATCAGCCTGAACGTGCTGTTCAGCCGAGATGTGTTCCTCTTGATTGATTGATTGTTTGGTTTATTAAGGAGTGATTTTAAATAGTGAATTCATTCATCACTCCTGGATTTTGATTTACATTTCAAATTGTTACTTATTTTTATCAAATTTGTTTGAACAGTCCTGCGTCCTTCAGGAAGCATATTAGCTGCTCTTCATTCACGGGGTCGTTGCTCAGTGCATCTCGAATTGATCTACCTATTTGGTATGTCTCTCTTAAGTCGTTGTAGTCGGGGCAGCTGATAATGAAGTGTTCTGCTGTGAGCGGTTCGTTGCAGGTTTGACAGTCGGTCCGGTTACTTCCCTGATATAACCCTTTGTGAGTCAGCATCGTGTGCCCAGTTCTGAGTCGTGATAAAACTTGTTGTTCTCTTCTCGATTTGCGATCACGCCATTGCTTTAAGTTTCCCTTTATCTTCCGAAGAATAAAGTTCGTTCGGTCGTCCATTGTTCTCTATTTCGTTTCGCAGTTGTTTCGCGATGTTGTGCTTGATGTCCGCTCCCGGAACGTCATTGGTAAGCATTATACTTCTACGGCTTCTTGGTTACCTTTAATCCCACAATGACCTGGAACCCAACAGAACTTTATATTGTTATTGCTTGCGTTTTCTATCGCCTGGATACATGGGTGTTTTGAGGACCCCTTTTCCAAGGCAGAGAGCACACTGGCGGAGTCAGTGAAGATCACTGTCGGTTTGTTCGGGTTTGTCGTTTGTCGCGTTATAGCCGTGTGGATAGCTAATGCTTCAGCTGAAAAAATGGAACAGATACTGGGTAGTTTGTAGAATGTTTCTTCGTTTGAACTGAAAATCCCACTGAACTATCACATTTTGACCCGTCGGTGTAGATCACCATATGATTTTTATATTTTGTGTTCAGAGCTTCGTTGAAGATCGCACTAACTTTATGAGACGGATCACCTGCTTTAATCGTCTTTTTAATTGACCAATCGGTTAATGGTCCTTCGCGATTCCATCGCCGATCCCAAATGGTGTGGAGTGGGGTAACAGAAGGATGGGTGATTGATGGGAAAGCTTGGATAATTTTTTCGGTGGCTGTCGTCGTAGGATCGTAGTTACCTTCTGTTTTTCTAAGAAACTTACCGTTTTACGGATTGTTGTTAGGGCTACGAGAGCGTCGAAAGGTAAAACCCCCGCTTCAATGCAACTGCTAAGTGCAGGAGTACTGGGCAAAAGGCCGGAACAATTTCTCACCATTTTGTTGTACGTGGGTCCAAGGGTTGCGATCATATTGTCAAAGCCTCTTGCCGTGATTTCTATACCATATAGCAGCTTACTGCTCACCACGCTGTTTCCTATTTGTAAAAGTGAGTGACTATTTCCGTTTGTGTGCCTGCTACTGATGACTTTGATAAGACGGCTTCTGGATTGCACCTCAGCTTTCACCTTTGCAAAGTGAAGTCGGAAAGAGTGTTCACGGTCGATGGTAGCACCGATGATTTTCGCCGTCTTTTGAACGGTACCTCCACGCCCTCTACTGTAATTTTTTGCCGCCATGGTTGGTGTCGATGTTTGCATATATGGGTTGTGATATTTTTCTCTGGAGCCATACTAAAGCCGATTTTGTCTGCCCATTCCGTTACCCTCCTCATTACTGTTTGTAATTTTATTTTGGTCCTGTGGGCGCTCGAGCCTGTGGCCAACAGGACGATATCGTCTGCATACACTAGAATGTATATTCCTTTAGGAAGCTGTCGAAATACGTCGTTGATACCGATGAGGAAAAGTGTGACTGCAAGTACTGACCCCTGAGGTACTCCGTTTTCTTCTTTATAAATTGACGAAAGTGACCCCCCGACTGCCACTTGGAACGATCTTTCATTTAGAAAACCTTGGACAAATTTGCAAAGCCTTCCACTCAATCCCCATATCTTCAGCTGCCTCATGATGTTATACCGCCAAACTTTATTGTATGCCTTGGAAATGTCCATTACTGCTAGGTCTGTATGTTCTCCTGCTTCTAGAGCACGGTCGATGATATCCCCAAGGGCCGTTAGGTAGGAGCCAGTTCCTCGTCCTTTTCTGAAGGCGAATTGCCTCTGATCAAGTAGGTCATTTTCTTCCAGTATTGCGGTGAGCCTTCGATTAACCATTTTTTCGACAACTTTTCCCAAACAGCTGGTTAGGCTGATTGGCCTGTATCCCATTGGTGTGTCCCCACTTTTTCCCGGCTTGGGAATGGGTACGACAATGCTCTTTATCCATTGATCTGGGTATACTCCTTCTGCCCATATTTTGTTAATTAATTTCAACAGTGCCTCTTTTCCTGATACTGGGAGATTTCTTATCATTGGATATCCGATTTCGTCGGGCCCACCGATTTTCCGTTTGATTTGGCAATAGCATATAGAAGCTCGGCCATTGAGAAGTCCGTGTTGTAGTCCGCTAGTTGGTCTAGGGGTTCGTCATTGAACTGAATAGGTTGATTTTCATCGATTGCTTTGATCCGTTTGAACTTATCCGTGTAACCTCCCGTATCCGATAATTGCGCGAAGTATTCGCCGAGGATATTCGCTGTTTCGAAAGGATCGTCGGTTCTTAATCCGTTGTTATGTTGTAGAGTAAAACCGTTGTGGCGTCTTTTGCCAGCCAGTTCTTCGACCCTCCTCCACATTTCTGGTACTGATGTTCTACTATCGATCCCGTCAAGAAACTTCTCCTAGCTAGTTCGTTTAGGTTCGCGGATGACTTGGCGACATTCGTTACGGGCATCACGGAAGTTTTGTGTCCGTTCTTCTATGTGGGGGTCGGTTGGTGAGGTTTTTCTGAGTTTTCTCAGGGCCTTTCTTCTCTTTTTGACGGAGTCGCTAACCGTGCTACTCCACCAGTGAACGACTTTTTTACCTGGTTTCATCGAAGTTTTTGGTATACTTATCATTGCTACCGCCACCATAATGTCACCTAATTGTTCCATCGATAGGGTTGCTTCTGGACATATGTTCTTTTCAACGTAATCAGTATATGCTTGCCAGTCAGCTTCGCCGAATTTCCACCTCCGTCTCCTAGTTGTCACAAGTGGTCCATCATTTTCTGTGATTATAATTGGAAAATGGTCGCTCCCGTGCGTGTCCTTCTCTACCTTCCATCGAAGTTTATTTGCGATTTCGGCTGAAACTATTGTTATGTCGATGCATGTTCTATGTATTCCACGTATGAATGTTGTAGATCCGTCATTGAGAACTATGGCATTTGCCAGTGGCGTAGCCAGAAATTTGGTTTGGAGGGGGTTTTGACGAAAATCTTAGATTTTTCAAAAATGTTGGCGGGTCTATTGATGACATTTAATCTGTAGGCCGCGATCGACTGGGTACTACTGTGTTCTGCAGTAATAGCGAAATGGGATGGTGTGAGCGGGCATGGGCGCTATAACCCTACCGTAGCAGAACTAAATACCTGTCGCAGGTGTCAGTTATGTTGGGTGGCGGACTACGAGACAGGTTAGGTCAAGTTCAACTAGTGGCTCAAAAAACACCACTTTACTAACAAAAGCATGAGCTGAAAACTCGCAACTTCGAAACCGTAGCATTGGAGGTGCTTTGATAGATAAGGCAGAAGGTGTGGATATGCGGGGATCGAGCGACGGCACAAGAGCTGGGCAAAATGCGCCAACGCGTGATCAAGTGGCAGACGATCAGCGAAAGGATATGTGTAGTGTGGATCAAAGGCCATTTCTTCGACTAGAGCATTATCAATGTGCATTGACCTCACGAAGCCGAGAAAGATGCATTTTATGCGCAGCTGAAGCATGTCTATGATAGCTGCCTATGGCGGAATGTTAAACTCGTCATCGGTGACATAATCATCCTGATAGGCCGGGGGCATTGTATAAACCGGTTATCGCACAGGATAGTGTGCACACCTTATGAGGTGTATACATTATTTGTGCAGAAATCTCACAATTGATAAGTATATTATGACGAACACCTAAATAGCGAAGCAGTAGACGACAAGAATCAGCTTGTACACGCGCGCAGTCGACGACAGATTCCGGATCTACCTATGATTCATGAAAAAATAGGACGGTTGAACCGCTGGCAATGATCAACTGTCAAGTGAGCTACTCAAACACAGAGTACAAGAATTGACTAGAGCACTCCACTGGGTGCTTTTGAAGATCTGGAAGGAGGAGATTTTACCGAAGTATAGGATGTAGGGAGTAGTATGCCCCATCTATAAAAATTGTGTTAAGCGGAATTTTTGCAACTAATTACCGATTAATCACATTACTGAACTGCCCTTGTATGCAAAGGTGACGTAAACGCCATCCAGTATATTTTTCAGTATATATACGAAAAAGTTAAATTTGACCAAGGTGGCGTTGAAGTCACTTTTACATACTAGGATAGTAAAGTCATCTACAAGGTGTTCTCCCAAATTCCTTGTTGCCGCCTATAACCGTTAGTAAGGGAATTCGTAGTGAAATATGGCGTATAATGCACAAATACGGGTTGCATTCATATCTTCAACCAAGCTATTTTCAATAACATTCTTGAAAATGTTGCTGAAGGCACTAAGCCTCGAACTAAATTTGATTGCAATTTGTAATGCATACAACTGGAAAAATTAATCAATAAAATTATGCTGCTAAAGTGCTAAATACTAAACCTCCAAAAGCTGAGGGTTTCCAAATTATGGAATCTTGTCGCCATTCAATTCGATACCCAAATGTAATAATAAATGTAATAGCGAAAAACGTGAAAAAATTTAATTTTTTTTATTACCAATTTTAGCTAGTGGCACTTTATATAAATGCACATAAAACCAATTTTGACCTGTTAGAGACAAGCATAAAACGCCATTTTTCATCAGTTTCTATGTAGGCGTTTTCATTGAGCTATTTTGCTTGATATTTACATGATTTATCAACTATAGGATCCTCACTAAAATATTAGTTACAAGATCCCATTCTCACAATTTACAAAAAGTCCCCATAACGTTTAAAACATTAGGTTCTCAATGTAACAGATAATAAACTTCCAAAATTATTATTTGAATATTTAACAAACTAGTCAGCATCAAACTTTTTTTCTTCAATTCAAATATTTTGGTTTGGAGGGGGTTTTAACCCCCAAAACCCCCCCTTGGCTACGCCACTGGCATTTGCGTCTACAACTGCTTCGAGAATGATATTTCCGCGTGACCCGTTGTTTACTGATCCCCAGGCGTTGTGGTGAGAATTGAAACCCCCCATTACCAGGAATGGCCGCTCGAGTTTACTGAAGAAATCTTTGAGAAGTTGCCCGAAGCCTGAAATTCTTCCTGAAGGGACGTATATACATGCTATAGTGATTGGAAGTGGTCCATTTAGGCGCGCAGCAATTTGTAGCAGCTTGCTATCGATGTTTAAAGGCGTGAAAGGTGTATCTTTCCGGATTGCTAGCGCGATAGTTTGATACACATTTTCTCCGGATTTTTGAAGCCATGTGTAATCGGTTCTGGCCCATTGATTGATATCCCGATGTGCCCCAACATGTGTTTCCTGTATCGCCATGCAGATTGGTGAGTTCGACGTGATTAGTAGCTGTAAGTCGTTCCATTGGCCACTTAATCCGTTCATGTTCCATTGGATGGCTAGTTTGCGCCTGCTTTCCTTTTCGTCAGCGATACTAGTTATGCTAGACGACCTGGAGGGTTGGTTGCCACATGTCTCATACAACGAATCGTGTAGTGTGGTTGGTTTTCTGCAGTACTCGGTTCGTTGGAGAAGTTTCCATTCATATCCATGGCTGAATGGACTCGGTTAGAGCCCCCTGAGTCTCTTGTGTTCTGTTGTTATGGGGTGGCCAACTGGCTGCCTGAATGCAATCCGGTCGAGGTACGAGTGTAAGAACCCTTGTGTGTCTCGATATTATTGTTCAAGGTGTGGCAGAAGACCAATCGCAGTACCCTCCTCCTGATCAAAATCTTGACTTCATTTCGCAAACTTCGATCAACGCGGCTATGGCAGAAGACCAACCGCTATACGCTTACGAACAAAAAACAACCTACAACCGAGAAGTAAACGCACTGCCCTTATCAACTATCTCTCGGGGAAGTTGCAGCCCCGTCAGTGCGGACGCTACACCCCAACCGGAACTGACGGACAACCTGTGGCCCCCCTTGAGCAACAATACCGAGACGCACAAGGGTTCTTACACCCGTACCTCGACCGGATTGCATTCAGGCAGCCAGTGGGCCACACAAAGACGAAACCAAACAAGAGACATAGGGGGCTCTAACCATAATGTATTCCTCTTCATCTGCAGTGCTGTCACCCAAGCAGGTCCTGCCTATCTGAGCACCGATGTGGAGACACTCACCAGTAGTTGCTTTTTACTGCTGCTGATCGCCGAATTGTTGAGCATGATCCGAGATAGTGCCGAGATCACTTTTACTGCCCTCCCGCATGCGTGGTCGATGTGGCTATTGAAGCTTAGCCGGTCGTCTATCATCACTCCCAGTTGTCTAACTGCCCGCTAATACACTCTCCGACCGAAATTCTTGCCTGCTACACTGCTTTTCGGTTGCTTATCAAATCCATCTCGGTTTTGTGTTGAGCTAACGTGAGCTTCTTCTCGCGCCTCCAGTCTTCCACAACATCTATCGCCTCCGTTGCGAGTACTTCTACTTCCTCTAGTGATTCGCCGATCACTAAGAGCACCACGTCGTCCGCAAAACCGACAATCTTCACGCCCCTGGGGAGGCTCAGCTTCATCACTCCGTCGTACATAGCATTCCAAAGAGTTGGGCCGGGTATGGAACCCTGTGGAACACCCACTGTTACGGTTACACTTTTTTCCGGCGCCAGTTTCGTAGATCAGTTGCCGGTTCTGGAAGTAGCTCCTCAGAATCCTACAGAGGAAACCGGGAACTCCCAGTCTGTCCAGTGAATCGGCGCTGTTGAAGGCGTTTTTTACATCCAGTTTAACCACTCCGCAGTACCGGTTACCTCTTCTCTTTTGCTTCTGCGCAGCCTCCATCGTTTCCACGACCGTTCGTATGGCATCCACGGTGGATCTATCTTTTCGGAAACAGCTTATTGGATAGTCCATTCTCTCCCTCTGTGGATGTTGTAAGCCTGTTAAGGATTACTCTTTCGAGCACCTTGCTGACTGTATCCAACAGGCATATCGGCCTGTATGCTGAACGATCTCCAGGGCGCTTGCCTGGCGTCGGCAATAGCACTAGATCGTTTCCAGGTGTCAGGGAAGTCAACATCGTCGATGCACTTTTGCAGCACTGTCCTAATCATATTCGGGTTCGATAGGATTGCTGTTTTCAGAGCCATGTTGGGGAACCGTCTGATCCCGGGGCCTTCTTGGTTCTCAAGGCTTTTGCCACAACCATCAGCTCCTCGTTGGTTACCCGAGCTTCTTCTTCGTAGTCATACTGCGTTCCGTAAGGCGTGAGCGGCCAGGCCGTTGGTTCATGCTGTGGAAATAGCGCTTCTACGATGACTTTCGTCCTCTCCGGGCACCTATCCGGTGGTACTGCCGGTCCTCTTATCTTCGCCATGGCCACTCTATAGGCGTCGCCCCACGGATTTGAGCTGGCTTTGCGGTAAAGCTCTTCTAGGCATGTTTTCTTACTGAGCTTGATTTCCTTGTTAAGTGCGGCTCTTGCCGCCTTGTACGCTGGTCTTAGAGCATCTCTTTCCGCGACGTTTCGGGCTCTCTGCATCTTCCTCCGGGCTCGGTGGCAGCATGCACGTAAGTCAGCAATTGCCGAATTCCACCAGAAAGCTGGGCGGCGACTGTACCTTGGTTTATCTTCTCTTGGCATAGTTGCATCGCAGGCTCTTGCTAAGGCCGTTATCACTTCGTCTGCACTGAAGTCAATGTGATTACACTCACGCCTCAACGCCTCGACGAAGACTACCTTGTTGAACTTCGTTGCTTTCCGATAGTGTACCGTCGCTATGGGTGTACCCCTCGCACACTCTCCAATTTAAACTTCCAACCAGCCCGGGGCTGCAGAAGGTAACGTCAATAACTGAATGTCGTCCTTCGCGGCGGTAGGTGCTAATTGTACCATCGTTTGCAACATCTACGTTCAGCTTTGCAAAGGCCTCGAGTAGACTACTCCCCCTTGAGTTGGTAAAGCGTGTGCCACATTCTACTGCCCAAGCGTTGAAATCGCCGGCTTTAACGACAGGTCTCCGAAAAGCTCTTCTGTCAGCTTATCGAGCATTTCCCTGAATCTATCGGTCGTCCACCGCGGAGATACGTAGCAGCTGCAGAAGAAGACGCCATTGATTTTGGCGATTACGAAGCCTTCGTCCGCACGATAAACCACTTCCTGAAATGGATATCTCCCCGTCGTCCAAATCGTCGTTGATTTTGCGTTATCAGCTATCTAGTTTCCATCGCTGGCTGGGATACGGTAAGGCTCCAAAATGATAGCTATATCGCATTTAGACTCCGCTACAGATTGTCGCAACAAGTATTGTGCAGTGTCACAGTGGTTGAGGTTACTTTGTGTAACCTCCACTGTGACTTCGTTGCAGTTGCCTGTTTGAAGGCCAGATATCGTGGGCCTCCTGTAACGTGGTTGTTACCTTCTTCGGTTGCGCAGATCAGACATCTCGGAGCCTGACGGCAGTCTTTTGCCATGTGGCCTTTTTACCCGCACATTCTTCACCTCCACTGCAGTTTATCGCCAGGTGGCCGAACTCTTGACATTTGACGCACACTTCCGGTCGCTGAGAGACACTCCATGGACATACCGACCAGCCAACTTTGATTTTCCCAATTTTAAGTGCATTGTTCGCTGCTTCGACTGGAAGCCTAACGGAAGCCGCTTGCGTGCCGAAAGGTCCCTTCCTCATTCGGATCATCATCTGCACTTCTCCAAGCTCGCACTGTTTTTCCAAAGCTTCTCATAGCTCTTCTTTCAAGGATATCTCATCCAGGCCCTACATTGGATGGTTGCCTCCAGACACAAGGCTCTCACTTTCATCGCTTCATCCATAGCTTTCTCGGTGAGCTCTTTATAAGTAGAGCTGGTTGACTTCGGATCCTTTTACGGTTCCAGAATCATCTCTACGGTGCGGGTGCGCCTGATTGTCTTGACATCTGAGCCCAGCTCCTTAAGTACCGGGTGTGTCCTCATTGTTGTGCGCAGTACCTCCTCATATCGTTAACTTTGACTATGAGTGCTTCACCTTTGTTTCGTCCCTTGAGAAGCTTTCGCTTTTCGGATCTATCCTTATTGTTGGCCCTCCGTTTGGTGCTGCCGACGACTTCCCATTTAGTGTTTTAACCACGTTGGTGGTTGCTTCGTTCGCTACGCATACCATTACGCCGGGAGTCTCCTTGTGCTTCTTGGAACCTCCTGGTCTCGCATCACCTGGTGAAGCTCTTAGTCTCTTCGGTGTAGAGAGAGACGCCGCCTGAGGTTTGTCTTTCGCCTCGTACGTTTTCCTCACTTTCGGTGGTACCACTGGTTGCCTTATTTCCAAGGACTTCTTGGCCATCAACAGCTCCTTTCCGGTTACCTCCGCTTTCTGCTCCAAGGTTCTCTATTCCTTGACGGCCAATCCGAGGTTACCTTGTATCCTCAGGACCATTGTCTTGATGGCCTTGTGCACATTACTCCTAATGTCAACAAAGTTGTACAGTTCGTCCAGCAGTTTTTAGCTACTGCTATACTCGGCAAGCTTGGTATTTTCAAGCTGGCGTTCCCCTTATGCTTTTGCTGCTTCTGGTGAAGCTGCGGCTGCTAGTACTGTTGAGGCTACTCCTGATGTTAAAGCTGCGGCTGCTGTTTCTTCTGATCGTGCCGTTGTTGCACTGGTTGGCTTTGCCGAGGTGGTGACCTCGTTAAACCGCTTTTGACGAAGGGATTCGCCGCATCTACTTCATATGTGTAAGTTTCTTGCTCCATTTTGTTGGATCCAAACTCCGGGCCGCTATCTCCAATCCTCTCGTGATCCCATGATTATCTATATATACTAATATCTTAGCAGCAGGTATTTCATACAAGAGTTGATACTATCCTTCATGGGGAGTAGTATTCAAAGCCGGATCGGCGTAAAATCGGAAATGCTCCAACCGAACCTAGTACCACCAACTAAATGGTGACGAGTTTTGAACGTACCCGGAGACATGCCAAGGTTTTGTTGGGACGCCATTTCAAGTCGGTGTCATCCTTTCTTACTGAGGGAGTAGAACAGCACGTCTGTCAGCCCAAAGTCGCCGTCCAATTCGTGATTCGTGTCCTGTCCGTTGTCGTTCGCCATGGCCAGTATGCCTTAATCAGGATGTTACTGGCGTCGATCCTGATGTGCCGGTTGGTACTCCGGTTGGGCTAGACTACTTTTATTTCTAAGATCTTAGATTATTGGGATCTTGGGATCTTAGCAGAAGCGACACAGACTCGCTTCGTCGGAGCTGCTTCCGGAGTTATAGCTTTTTTTTTGGAGGTTTGGCAGAGCCCAATCCAAACCCCACCATATCCTAGCGAAACTCTCCAACACTCGGGAGGGCCATGTGTGTATGTATGTGTCAAATAATGTCACTCAATTTTCTCAGAAATGGCTGGACCGATTTGCACAAACTTAGTTTCAAATGAACGCTCCCGTAAGCAGCTGTTGAGTTTTTAATTAATCAGACTTCCGATTCCGAAGTTACGGGGTGAATAGTACGGTCACATAGTAAATTCCTTTATAAACTGGTAACACCATTGTGTCCAAATGATGTATTACATATTCAAATAGGGTCAACATTACTTGGACTTGCGGGTCTAGATCACTAATGACCGATCAACGTAGCTATGACCACATTGGATACCTATAACAGTTCTTGATGCCCCCGAGAATCTTGCCAAGTTTATAAGCTAATATCACCCCTATTTTCCAGAGAGCTCTTAACCGATTTTTACAAACTTGCTTTCAAACGAAAGATATAATACTTCCATTGACTGCTATTGAATTTCATTCAATACTGACTTTTGTTTCCTGAGTTACAGCATGGTTATTGCGGTTACATAGGAATTTCTCATATAAACCGGTACAAACGTAATACCTCATAGGTTACAAAACTATTGAAATGAACAACAAATTACTTCTAGTTGCTGGCCTGGATCACTGATGATGAATTAAAAATTCTTGAAATATATTGTCCACTATCGATAATTCCGGACGTCCCGGATTTTGGGCATATTCCAGAACCAAAGCCACTTCGGTGATGACTGAACAAATTTTCACTAACTTAGTCTCCAATGCAAGGCTATTGCACTCCCTATCCACCCCTCCCCCTCCTTCCTCTCAACGCCCCCCCCCCCCCTAACTCACTCACCCCAGCCAACTCGTAGACCAAACCCAACCCCCCATTTTCTTCACTCACCCGTATGCCAAACTATGTTAGATTGTTCCCAACGCATCCTCCCCTCCTTTCACTAATTATCCCCCTATCATGCCCCGCCATCTTGCACTTCAAAATAACATGAACATGAAGATAACATATTATATTTTTGTTTCTTTCACTACTTAGTAGTTAGTTCCTTCAGTAGGGTTACAGCATCCCTCCTTGACGCACAACCAATTTTATGACCATTCACGCAACGTGGCAATTTCTGTATGAAGCTAGGAGGTTCCCTGACAATCCACGACTGGAGGTGCTTCGTCACGGTCTACTAAATCTAGTCCCCGGCGGTGAATCTAGCTTATCCCAACGGAGAGTTTCCTGGCGAGAGAAGTTCTCCCTATACCGATTCTTTTTAGGTTTTCGCCATATTTTTCTCGAGTCAACCAGTAGGGTGCCGTGGTCGGTCCAGCGATTCCGGTTAACTGGCGCCCCGATGACCCATACCCGGTGCTTGTATCTCAGTCTATTCGACTGGTCCCCGGCAGTGGATCTACCCTACTGTGGTGGAGAGTTTCGCGCAGTAATTGCTCTCCCGAAACCGTTGCTCGCTGTTCCTCACAACACCGATTCCGCTGTAAGGCAGTCATGAGCTGTATCCCCACTCTGTTGATCGCGTCCCTCTAATTAACGTCGCTTTTCATCCTGTAGACGACAATCCGGATGGTTGATGTCCGGTCCTCCAATTTCAAGCATCTTCCTGCGTGTCGCTTCGAATTTCGGACATTTCATGACCACATGCTCTGGTGTCTCCTCGACGTTCTAACACTCCGGGCACAATGGTGACGTTGCGTACCTAAACCAATGAAAATACTTCATGAAGCAGCCGTGGCCTGGCAGGAGTTGTGTCAGGTGGAAGCTCAGCTCTCCATGCTTTCTATTGACCCACGTCAACAGGTTTGGGATGAGCCGGTAGGTCAACCTTCCTTCCCAAGTAGCAATTTTTGTTTCAGTAACTATTTCATAACAAGTTGGCAACAAAAAGTAGGAGCTGTTGCGACTGACATCTAACTTCTTGCGTGAACCAAAAAGCACAGTTTTAGGCCGATTTTCAACATAATTATGATTGAGCAAAACAGTGAAAACTAGTTCCCGTTTCGTTGCAATAACGATGCGAGAATAGCTAAATGAAATCATATTGTTGTCATTATGTTGAATACAGATCGCAGCAAGATTACTTCATTATACCTTTTTATCGTTGACGTGGACTGTCAAGCGCTACTGAAAAGTGACTTATTTTCATACTTATTTTCATATGTTTAGATTATGTGACCAGTGCAAATGAAAATGAAGACCGAGTCAAAGTATATGTTGATTATTTAAATATGAACTGTAGTGTCATTCTACATATCAAAAATGGCCAATGAAGCATCAAATTTCTCTGCGCATCATAGTCTATCGAGTGATATTTTATTGCACTTCTTATTATTTCACGCGCTCTTGGTGAAATGAAGTTATCAATAGCATTTTAAAACAATTTTTCAAGGGGAAAACCGAAACACATTAGAAAACCAACATTATGCAATGAAAACACACATTAATCAGAAATTAGGAACATAAATCGCCCTAACTGTAGACATTTATAAAGGTTCGCGAGCCGGTTGAGATTTTATTTTCGATGCATTAGAAAATGATGCAAATAAATAGCATGGCTTTCAAGCCATTCAGGGCCGAATTAAGGATGTGATTTTGGTGAATACGAAACAATACGCTTTTCGAACAAATTTATATCAATGAGCAAAGATTTCGATTTGTGTACAACTATTTTCCAGCATACGGTTTTTCTCCATTGAGCAATTTTCATTTCACATCAAAATATATCTTTCCTTAATATGACCCTGGTTTGTACCATTCTTGCTGAAAACGTTCTAGTTGCAAAATCGTATTCTAGTCATATGTACGTATCAGGCACATATCATCATTATACCTTGAACTCACATGTATTGATGAAAGGTGTTCGCAACACTGAATTGACTAAGTGATAACTAAAGTTCAGCAAAATAATAATTAAATTGTATTTTTGTTTCCATTACGTTACGAAAATTTACTGGTGACACTTCATACGCTACACTTCCTATTATACAGGCGTCGAACTGTATGGTGGCGCCAACTATAACATGTTCGGTGTATCGGAAAAAAATGTAAACATGTGACATGTATGACTTTAACGAGAAATTTTAAAAGGAAGTTGTTCTTTTACCGCCGAAGTAGCATTAATACAAATAGTTCAACTATTGGGTCATACTCCTAAGAGAAACGCAGGGAAATATTATTACAAGAAACAATAAAATAATCAATTTCCACGAAAATTGGAGCTATTTTAAGCCGAAGGTAAATCAAATGTATTTATACTTGAGTTTCACATAAAAATAAATGGATAGGAATAAGAACTCAATGATTATAGGAACTGAAATTGGACGCGATTACAAATTGAAAAATAAATTTTCTCGCAAGTTTGATGTTTTTTCAATAAATAGGAACTGATAGTATTTGATTGCTGTAATGCTGCTGCTGATTTAAACATTTTTCCAATTGAATTATTTGACAAACTGAGTTCGCATGTGATCATTAATTTGGGTCTAAACATGTCGGAATTTTGTCTACGTGGTTTCGATTGACGTTATTGAGAAATTCTTACATTCTTAGACCAAATGTCAGTTAGCATAAGTTATTTACAACAAAATCTACAAGACGCTTCACAGATTAAACAGGGAATTTGCTATTGTTTTCGGAAGGTACTCTAACGAAAAGATTTGTCACAAATTCATACTACTCGTTCCGTTCTATCTACCACCCTTCTTGTTCTAAGTTCCGAAAATATTTTCAAATATACCAATAATAAAATTTGTATGGAAGGGATTTAATCATTTCGTTTTAAATCGGTAATAACATACATGCCATTTGTTTATATTTTCCCGATGCACCGAAAATATTATAGTTGGCGCCACCAGTTCAGTGTCTCTATAATATCAATTGGAGCGCATGAAGTGTCATCGGTGAATTTTCGCAATGTAATGGCAACAAAAATACAACTTATTTTTCGTTTTGCTAAGCATTTGTTGTGAACTTGTTGATTCAGTGTTGTGAAAGCATTTTGTTGATACGTGTGAGTTTGTGCTGAAAGGCGTAATGATGATATGTGACGGATACATACGTATAACATGAATACGACTTTGTAAACCGAAATGTTTTCAGTAAGAATTTTGGTGTTTGACAATGGGCAATTGTCAAAATACATATCACAAAATCAAAATCGCAACTAAATTTCAACAAACACTGCAATATCAGCAACCAGTTCGGAAAATTAATGAACATGTTTTAGCTGGCAACATAAATTACTATTCGGTGACAAAAGATGTTATGAAATAACCTTGATGTTATCTATGCTCAACCAGTGCAACAAAAATAACTTGATAGTTCTTGCGTTTCAACATAGTTCGGACTTAGACAAATAAAACTAGTTGCGATTTGCTACTTGGGTTTCTTAGATTGTAGTACTCGATATCCTTCGCCAGGGTGATGCAGATAGGTACTACCCTGCCGATAACGCATATTGCCTCCGACGATATTGTTCCTAACGTGCTCGCCACTCGTATAGCCATCAGGTGGAACGCCCAGTTCAACTTTTCGCGGTTCCGCTTGGTTTTCAGCGCCGCACCTCAGATAGGAGCCCCATAATGCAGTATCTAAACACTAGACTGCAGACGTTTCGTGCTGCTCCTCGGATCGTCGACATTTGGCATGATTCTCGCCATAGCGTTCGTTGCCGTCGCCGACTTTTCGCAGGCGTAGTCGACGTGGTTGTCTGGTCACTCCTAATTGCTTCCGTGCATGCTTCAATGCAATCACGAGAGCTCCGACATCGATCTGCATCCGCTGAACTGCATCCTGTTCCAAAGAGTGGGAGCGAGAATGGTGTCCCGAGCAAAGCCGGTTGTGACTCGCATTGACTTCCGCGCTTCGTTCGTCTCGTACAGCAGCGCTCTGCTCTGGAAGTTGTTCTGCAGGATCTGGCATAGTTAGTCGGAGTCCCTCATTCTGTGTAGCGCTGCGGCCGTGGTTCCCCAGCTGGCGCTGTTTAATGCATTCTTCACATTTATCATGAATACAGCGCACTCTTCACTTTTCTCGAGTGCAGTCCGAATTGCATCGAGTGTCAATGCTCCTTTGCGGAATCCGAACTGCATCTCGAACACTCCGTGTTTGTCCTTCGTGCATTTCGTCAGCTTGTTAAAGATGTTTCTTTCAAGCAGTTTTCCGAGTGCATTAAGCAAACATATAGGCCTTTGCGAGGCCGGTTCGTCCGGTGACCTCCCGGGCTTTGGCAGCAATGCTAGCTTCTGAATCTTCTACATTTCTGTAGTATCATCCTGAACATGGCCGGGTTTGCCAGTATTATAGCTTTCGGCACCACATTTGGTATGCCATCTGTACCGGGGGCTTTCTTTGATTTCAGTCGCTTCAATGCTTTTGGGAACTCGTCGTTAGTCACTTGTCGATCGCTCGTGTTTGCTCCTTCCTATTCACCGAACGGTGTCGGTACAGTCGCGTCATTATCTTTGACTAGCACGACGTATGCAGCGCTCCTCAAGAAGCTCAGAGAGGAACCGGAACTGTGGAATTTGGGTGAAAACGTTACGAAAACCAGGCGTACCCAAAAAGATGAGATGAGATTCTTCGAGTTACTCTGTCAACTACTACATGTTAAATGTCGAAATACCCTGTACAAACTGTCGTTAGCAAAACTTGTTCAATTTTTGTGAAAAGTAGGTACAGGCTCTGCTAGTGGGACTATGAATCCAGTCAGGGGTGGACCATGGAAGGTCTTTTTGTTTCATGTTACTCTCCTGTAGGGTGTTCCGAAGAACTAAGCTCAATTTTCAAGTCACAGTGTTTGCTCTTATCAGGCAAACGATTCTACTGGCATGGATTTTAAAATTAAAATAAATACAGTCCAGTTCTGCACAAAGAAGGTTTGCTTCCATGTCATTTATATTACTGAGTTCCACTGAATGTCGACACAACTTTGACGAACGAAACAACAAACAAAATAATACATTGAAAGCTTGTCCTCCATCTACTGCCGGAAAGAAGTGGCATCCATTATTTCCCTTCCACTCGCAGTACTCCGATCCATGAGTGATTCAACTAACTGCCATGCGTCCCCAGCATTTCCACGCAACCCCCCAGCATCAGCAGTCAACGGATGATTTGAATTGCAAATGTGTTTACATCATCACGGATTCGATTCATCGGAAAAACACAGATTTGTCCCGGTTGATGCGTTCGTTTCCAGTTCCGTAGGGTGACAGATTATCAAGGGATGAAGCCTATTTTTGATCCAAGCCTAGATGTGTCAAGAGGATTCAATCTGCAAAATAACGACAATGAGTTTGTTGATTTTGTGTTTCATTTTGGATTAAGCTTTTTTTTATTTTAAACAGGATTTCTCAAATATTTGACCACTTTTAGTCCGGTTGCACAAACCGTTTCCTATTCAAACGACACCCCGTTACAATTGAATTGCTTTTACAGCTTATAATTCAATTGTACTCGCATGCGGCAATCTGCACATAAAACTAACTCCCCTGCGAAGTAAATTCTCAGTTTCTTTACTGTCCGCTCACGAGTAGACCATATAAAATCTATTATTATAGTTTCCATCCCACTATCCATCCCTTCTGCTGCTGTTTCGATTGGTCATCCTCTGGACTATTCCGGCAGATACGCCATGATGGTGCACCTACATTTCAGAATTCTGGAGTGTAAAAAGCCATCCATAATGCGACTGACTGCGTGCTCAGCCACCGGAAAAGTGATGATACTGGCTCAGTTTTCCCCGCGCTTCTTCCCACCCGGAACCAGCAACGAACAACACTCATTCGTATCTAAACGCTTCAATGAAATATCCATAGTGCTATTAGGGTTCATAGTGCTGAACGTAGGATTTCCAAGCTACGAGTGAGTGGGTGTGTGTATGTGTGTGTGTGTGTGGAGACAATCAGTGTTACTGGAAGAAGTTTTTTTTTCCTCTTGCACAGTTAACCTAAGTGGGAATGCAGCGCGGGACGCAAAATTATTAATGGCCATAATATGATGGTCATTAGATCACAAATCAAAAGTGGATTTCCAACAGAGCACCCCCAGCACAGATAGAGAGATTTGCTAGGGTTTGCAGTTTTCTCTGCGCGCAGTTTTACTCAGCGGGGGAGCAGTTGATCTACTGTGGTGCGGTCTTACCAGCATAAGAATAAAAATGCGATGGAAAAACAATTTCATTTTTCTTATGATTTATGCTGGTTTGTTTCTGATGCCATTTTCTTGAGAATGAGCCACAACGATTTTGTTGAATAACTATTTTTGATACCTATATAAAGGTAACTTATGTTTTTCTGATTTTTTATCATTGGTGATTTGCTGGATCAGAAATGCAACATTGAAATCTGTGTTTCAAACAAAAAAATATCGCCCGCGGGTTTTTGCAAATGTAAATTGAGGTGAGGATTTCGCAGCAAATTTTTAAAATTTGCATAGGTTTTGCAGATTTTTTATTAATGAAGACAAATTTTAAATTTGTTTCGATTTTCCATCATTTTAAAATTCATGTTTTTGTACTGTTTAGCACCATATGTCAGAAGGATTATGCAGTCGATAATAACCACGTACTACACGACTAACATATTATGTATTGTACAATGTTCATTTCAAAATCGAAGCTGTTGGTTGTGGTCCACTAGGTGCTTGAAAACAGTCTATTATCGTTCTACAGGCAATATCAACCTAGAGCTAAGAATCGATTCACTGAGTTTTTGCTCCCATGCCATAAGACGAGTTTTAAAACAGGATTCCTCAAATCAAGGTGCGGAGGACTCAATGGCTTACGGTATTAAGTTTCTTATAGCAACTAATAATTCATCCCGCTTTTTGCAGGAAGTAAAAGCTTCAATAGCTTTAGTTGGAATACCGCATTTGTATGTTGGAAAGCTACTTAACCCTGTCTTCGTAACTTGTATTAAAAATAGCATGACTTATCCACGTGAAATGCCTCATGCACATATACTTGCAATAGTGCTATTGACGCAAGTTTTATATCGGCCCTCACAATTCCCGATACTTGTGCTGTCAAAATCAATATAACTATTGATAACATTGGCAGGAAATACGAGTCTTGTTCGGGATATGATGGTTTCAAAAGAGTTGTATCCTACTCTGGCAGAAATGGGCTTTCGCACATAATCGGCAGTAATACAAATGCCCATAATTTGTGCAACTCAGATATCAATAGCGAGGGGGTCTGATAACCTCTCAGCACCCCTTGAATGTCTAAAGGGTGAACACGAAATTATTACGACACATTCAACAGGGCATAACTTTTTTACCATTGGGTAAAAATCAACCAAATTTTGCACACTTTCTCATTGATGTGTATTGTTTACATGCTGTCAAACTCGAAGTCGTGTTTTTCGATTCAACGAAAATGGAGGTGAACCTACGCGAGTCGAGAGAACAAATTCTTTCCAAACACCTGGAATTTCCTGACCTGTCGCACCAGCAGTTGGGAAAAATGTTGAACATTCACCATTCAACAGTCTCCACAGTGTTGAAGCGGTTCCAGGAGCGGTTGACGTTGAACCACGGCAAAAGAGCTGGAAGAAAACCGGGACCGGAGAACAAAAAGACGGAGGGAAAGATGAAGCGGATGATTAAAGCAAATTCCAACGTCTCAAGCCGTGATTTGGCTAAAAAGATCGGCATGTCGCAGAGCTACGTCCAGAATGCAAAGAAGAGAGCTGGACTACATACATACAAGGTACAGAGCTTCCCAAACCGCGATGAGCGGCAACAATCGACGGCTAAAACTCGGGCACGGAAGCTCTACGAGAAGATGCTAACAAAATATGGCTGCTGTGTGATGGACGACGAAACGTATATAAAAGCCGATTTTAAGCAAATTCCGGGGTTGGAGTTTTTCACTGGCAAGAGCAAGTTCTATGTGGACGACAAATTTAAGAACAAGAAAATGTCGAAGTTCGCCTCCAAATATCTCATTTGGTAGGCCATCTGCTTTTGCAGACTGAGGAGTGAGCCTTTCGTGACAAAGGGCACAGTAAATGGCGAGATCTACAAATCTGAGTGCCTCGAGAAGCGCCTTTGGCCGTTCTTGCAGCAGTACGACGAAGCTCCACTATTTTGGCCAGATTTGGCATCATGCCACTATTCTAAAAGTGTCCTGGAGTGGTATGAGGCCAATTTTGTCCATTTTGTTCCAAAGGAAATGAATCCGCCAAACTGCCCGGAGCTGCGCCCGGTGGAGTAGTACTGGGCAATGATGAAGCGGGAACTTCGGAAGAGCAAGAAGACAGTCAAAGACGAGAAGGACATGTTAAGAAAATGGAAAAAAAAACTGAGAAACTGGTACCGGATGACACTGTAAAGACTTTGATGGAGGGCATCAAGCGAAAATGCGTTCAATTTTACACTCAAGGCTCCATCGATTAACTTTGCTTTTGATTTTTGAAGTAAATATATGTATAAAACTAACCTAAAATTTTGGTTTGATTTTAAACATTATAAGAAAATTGTCATGACATTTTCGGTGTCGCAATAATTTCGTGTTCGCCCTTTAGAAATGGATTCAGAAGCCGAATTGACGATTTTTTTTCATTGGTTAGTGTTGTTGTAATTCTTCACGAAAACAATCAGCTTGGGCGAGACGGACCAGCAATGTCTAGGCTTGCGAGAGTTGCTCAACAGAAAGTGACATGGTGGGATTGGGTCCGCTAAATACCATGGGGCAAACCTTCGATTTGAAACGGGATTTGTGTACAAATCTTTGGCGTGAAAATTCGGATTATCTTCCGAAAATATGGTTGTATTTCTCCTCGACTGGAACTACAGCAAATATTACTGAATTGCGTTCATTGTCTGCTACAGGTAATTCCATCTGCTTTGAAATTAATTTATCCTCTTCCGATCGTGAAAGCCACTCTGGGCTTTGCTTCCAAAGCATTCATCGAAGGAAGTCATCTACATGCAGTCAAAGAGACAATTGGTCGAAGAGATATTCAGAACCTGAGACATGGTTCTAGCGTACTCTATGAGTATTCGTTTGTGTCTCTAATAATCTATTGGCGAATTACGTTTTCCACGAAGGAGATTTTAGTCATTGAAGAGTCACTGTAGAAGCAGCCCAAAAATTGACAGCTTGAAATGGACATGTCCAAAGCCTCAAGAGCTTACACGTGAAGCTGAGCTACGCACAATTCTAGTTTTGGGAAGCGATATTCTTTTAAGCGACGCGACTTGCGTTTTCACGGCCAGAAACAGGATATAAACATTTCAAGCCATAACAACGGATCGCGCGTAATCGTGCCCCACCAGCGCATCCGAGCGCTTTAAACTTGTCCCTTTGCTCAACATCACTGCGGTAAGATTGCATTTAAAGGCAGTCTCTAATCCCCAGGTCAACGATCATCCGCCAATCGTAATTAATATTACTCACGGTCCAGGGCCACCGAATACAATCAATGTTTCGTATGACCTCACACGAAATGTTGATTGGAAGAGCTACGCGTTCGCGATATCCGGAAAAATCGTGTCCACACAAGAGCTTCCTCCAGAAGAAGAGTACGGGTTCCTGCCTGGCTTAATTCTCGATACCGCGATTCAAGCTCATACTAAACGCGTACCAGACGTGAACTCTAGCGGTGGGACGAAAAGTACTCAGACGTGTTCGCAAAGAATGTCGCCGCGTATAAGACTTTCCGGGACGACGGTGTACCCGCTAGCTATCGACAGTACGCGATGTTAGAAACGCGAATGAAGAGTTTCATGAAAGTCAAGAAACGTAGCTACTGGCGCCGGTTCAACGACGGGCTTACAGAGAAACATCGATGAGAACTCTTTGGGGCACGGCCCAGTGCTTAGATCCTGGCACAGACGATCTACCGCGCCGCGTTCCCTCGCGATAACGCGAACGAAACAATGTTTTCGATGGTGGAGTTCTCATTCGCTCTCCTCTCATGTAACA
Source organism: Topomyia yanbarensis (assembly GCF_030247195.1). Classification (NCBI taxonomy): domain Eukaryota; kingdom Metazoa; phylum Arthropoda; class Insecta; order Diptera; family Culicidae; genus Topomyia; species Topomyia yanbarensis. Next base: position 26,587 of record NW_026684158.1, on the reverse strand, counting down.
ATAGAGCCCCAGGGCCAGACAGAATCAAATTAAACTATTGAAGAATCTTCTAGGCGCTGCAAAGAGACGCTTGTTGAATTTATTTAATAAGTTTCTTGAGTGTGACATTGTCACCTTCATGACTGAAGGCAAGTGAAGGTCATCGCCATCCAAAAATCAGGAAAACCAGCCTCCGACCATAACTCGTATCTACCGATTGAAATGCTGTCCTGTATCAAGAAGGTGTCCGAGAAAATAATGTCGCTTCACCTCGGCAATTGGGTGAAAGCAAATGACTTACTATCAGATACACTATTTGGCTTTCGCAAAGGTAAAGGGACGAACGAATGTCTTGCGTTGCTCTCAACAGAAAATCGAATGGCCTATGCTAGCAAAGAGCAGATGGCATCAAGTTTCTTGGATATTACGGGGGCTTTTGATTCAGTTTCTATCAAAATTCTTTCAGAGATCAGCATTGTCTTTCATCGACTCTAAACAACTGTTTGCTAAACTTGTTGTCTGAAAAATACATGCATTTCGCATAGTGATCTTTCGACATCACGAATTAGCTACGGGGGTCTTCCCCAGTGCTCAGCCCCCTTCTCTACAACTTTTACGTGAATGACATTGACGAATGTCTTGACGATTCCTGCACGCAGATGACGGTGTGATCTCTATTACAGGTCCCAAAGCTGTCGATTTGCAAAGACCATTGCAAGATACCTTGGACAATTTGCCTGCTTGGGCCCTCCAGCTGGGTGTCGAGTTCTCCACGGAGAAAACTGAGCTAGTCCAATTTTCAAGGAAGCTTGAACCAGTGCAACTATAGCTTCAATTGTTGGGTCAAACTATTGCTCAGTAATTAAAGTAATTTCAAACTTCGAGAGGTTTGTTGAGCTCAATTTTCAAACCCGATTTATGTCCTTGTACTTCGATTACATGGCTCAAAATATTATCTCAACCGTGTCAATCTCCCTCATGCTTATGATTCAACAGTATTCTTCGACGCATCCATGAAAGATGAGATTTATGGAAGCTCGGATCACATACGTCCGCAAGGAATCCCAAATATCTTTCATAGTAAATTTCGAGAAGTCGACTGCAGCAAGATGTTTTACACCGACGCTTTCGGTATATTCAATCACAGCCTCACCGCCTTATTCAAACTCAATTCCATATCAACTTTTGAATAGGGCTTATAAGATTTGTAAACAAACTTTTGTTTTACTGATTTCTCTTAATTTGTTATCATTTCAACACAGAAAACATGTGGAACTGATTGTACCAAGGGTAAATATGTTGATTCATATGTATTTTTCATGAAATGCAACTCGGTAACGGAATAATGTGCGAAATAAGTTTGTTTACAAAAATCTCATTAGCCCTTTTGAAGAATTACTATTGAATTATCCTGCTTCAGTCTATGTCGCAGAACTCGCTGCTAATCGGTATACTCTTGGGATTTTTGATACTTTGTCCACCGATCATTATCTTATTATTCGGATAGCCTTAGCTGAATAGAAGCTCTCCGTTCAATGAAACCTAGAAAGCACATTCATACATGGTCGGTGTTAAGTCAGACCGGATTAAGTCGCAAAACATCAAAAAATGAGATAATGATAACACTGGGTAAAGAATTTCTTCAGCTATATTCGACTTTTGTCAGGTTTGAAATATGTAACCATAAACAATAATTATGGCAAAAAATAATTTCCAATTATAACGTAAAGGATGCTGCGATTCAAACTTTAAACCCGTTTCTCTCGAAATCAATATTTTGTAACCTAGTCCGGTGTGACTTAACACCGACCACATACTTGTCTGTAAGATCGTACAAGACAAGGTACAAGATTACCTTAGTTTGGATTCCCTCGCATTGCTTCATCCCAGGTAATGAAGAAACGGACTCTTTGTCTAAGGCGAATGCTTTAGAAGGTGACATCTACGAAAGACCAATCTGCTTCAACGAATATTTCAACAACTCTCGTCAGAAGAAGCTAGAAAGCTGGCAGACATCTTGAAGCAATGGAGAGTTGGGGCGGTGGCTACATTTTATCATCCCGAAGGTATCAACAAACCCTTGCACAGAGGGTATTTGACCCAAAAAGCTAGTCCTAAATTATTTGCTAAATCAATTGGTATGTATATTTGAAATATTTGAAATTTTGTGTTTAATAGGCATTTTACAAAACGGTGTATTTTTCAATTTTATACCATTTTTTTACGCGATTTCAGAATTGACTGCTTTTTCAATTTTTTTAACCAATTAGTCTACTTATAGAGAATATCTGTGCAAAATTCGAGCGGTTTATACCAAATATTGTAAAAAATACAACGTTTTGAACGAAATAGAATGAACACGAATCACGCGCAGCAAAACGGTCTCCTTTGCTCGGAAGGACGCTTTCCAATCATTCGGGCACTGTTACAGAATGTTGAAAACGAACTTTAAGATGCATACAAACATATGTAACGGACTTACTTTCTAGCATCACAAATTATTCCCACAAAACCAATCCCTACATGCACCAATGTGAATCCTTCTCAGGTCACAGGTCATAAAAACCAAATTTAACATATCCTTTAGTCAGGCCATTTGAAACGAGGCCACACTCATATTTTCCCACAGATCGTAAATTACTTGAACGATCGTTTTCAAATCCAACTTGCATAACCAGATGGGCGCATTCCAGTTAAACCATTCTGGGTCGCACCACTTGTTATAGCAACATTCTCACTAGGTCATTATTATGCTGAGGCGACAAATAAACAGCCTTACGTAACCAAACAAAAGCACCGATAGCAACCAATGCACCCATACTTATTCATTGATTTGTTTTCCCTTTTTTTACGCTACCCGTACATAATTATGTAGGTACTTTGAAATTGTAACTGACTCCTCCCATTTTGATGTACATAGAATAGTTTAAGTCAGGTTAGCTAGGTTAGCTCGTAAGATTTTAAAATGGAATAAAACACATTATGTTAAACAGCCAACAAGGGTGCAGGCTAAAAGTTTAAAATATCACGTATCCAAAACATAATTACAATACAATTTCTTATGAAAACTGCTTAGCACATCTTATTACACTGGTTCCATTCATTGCCGGATCTTTTTTCGTGGAACAAATTATATATATGCTTTTGACCAGCTTTTTGATACGAATACTCTTCTGTGCCTTGGTTCAGAGGAATGGATGTGGTCGGGATTCGTGTGGTGTCTCGACACATGTCAAATCACCACACGTTAGACCCTCATCTCCAACGTATTGGGATCACGAATAGACGGTTATCACGATATCGAACATATTGTTTGGGCATGCGCCGATTACTGTTCTACCAGATCTCAACTACTGGAGTCCCTTTGGGCCAGAGGATGAGCACCCAATGCCCCGCTTCGAGATTTACTGGTAAACCGCGATCTACTCTATATGTCTCTCGTATAGAACTTCCTAAAACCCAACAGTATACATATTCAACTGCCGATTCTCTATAGTGTCCTCTTCCGCCTGTACCGTACACCTACGATGGTTTGATGCGACTTCAAGCTGATACGAAACATCTCTGTCGACTGATCCAACAAACACGAGACCAACAGCACAAACATCACTCGCGCGACGCGGTATGTTGCCGATCTGCATCTGATCCGTTCTACGAAATCATCTGAAGGAACCCTTGCCGGCTCGAGGAAGAGTAGGGTAAAAGGGTATAATACTCCCCACCGGGGCTAAATGCCCCTCTTTGATTCCCAAGATTCCTGAATTATCTAAAAAGTAAAAATGACCAATAACAATCGTTTCATGAAATCAACGTATTAAGTTAGTTTGGTATTTTAATATGTTGCAAAACAACAATATACACAAAAGTTTCAAAAGAGCTACTTTTATGTAAGCTTCCCACCAATTAGAAATAGTCGAATTCGATAGAAATATTTCAAGTAGCTTACTAGAATGTTATAGTTACTATCTTAGTTTATAGCTTGGCTTAAAACTATGTGTGTGTGTGTGTAGAATTATTCATGTATACACAACAGCTCATCACCGGCCAAAACGCCCCACCCATTGTTGTGGGGCATACTCACCGATTGCTGTGGGGCATACCGTCCTCTCGTTGTGGGGCATATTACACTTTCACCGGGGCATTTTGCCCTGAGTGAAAGAAAAACTAGAATTTAGGCATCTTTGAAAAATGTTTAATTGAACTTGTATCAGGATGTTTTTAATAAAAAATGAAACGGGTACTAATTTCTAACTAATATAACAATAAATTAGAGTAGTTAGTGAGAATATCATAGCGTCGAATGGTGAAATATAGCTATTTTTGCTTAAGGGGGGCGTATTAGACCTGTTTACCCTACATGATGATTCCTGATGAAGACCATCCGAGTCTGTAATCCTTACCGTTGATTTCCCGATGCCGGGAACAATTAATATCTTTCTCCACCCTGACAGCTTCGTCCACCCTGTCCCCTTTCCATGATACCCACGACCCCCTGCTGCCTGAATATCTTCTTAAAACTTATTTGCCTCTCTGTCTTTTAAAGTAGTAGTTGGTCAATATAGTTCGAATGTGGTTGTAAAATGTTCCGCTTAACCCTTTCATGCCCCACTTTTTTCTAGTGCATGTAGGGTTTCAAAACTATTTTTCCTTGCAAACGGTGGGGTCAAGAAACACGAAAAGCTTATTTTCATAAAGATAGGTGCTTCCATGGCAGTGCTAGAAGCTGGTAAATTTTTACCTTTTAATGCTCAATACAATTCTCCTAGAATAATTACAATAGTCCAATTACGTGGAAAACGTAGCCAATGACAGTCTAAATCGATAAGTTTTATCAGTTTTCAATAATATTGCACCATAACGAAGATATATGAAAAAATCATTTTCCGTCGTCAACGTAAACTATCTCTGGCAGCACTGCTCCATCGGAATCCAATCAGACTAATTGCAATAACTTCAGTTCTAGAGCTAATCCTTGTAACTGTTAATACTCAAATTAAAGGCAATAATCACATTAATGAGCCTTACTTGTTTTTGTGAGCAAAACTCGCCACAATCAAAAGTTATAGCTATTTAAAAACGAGTTTAATCCACCTAACAGTGTGATGGGACATTTCTTATAACACTTATACATGGGACAGTAGTAGGCCTCGGAGAGACACTCAAACCAACATCTTCAAATATTATATCGATCAAATTAGCATGGGACAACATCTTTGCGAGAAATGTCGAAAGTTAAATCAAAATAAAAGTAAAACGAAAAAATACCCTTTAAAATAGGCCGAAAATCCACTTAATCATAGAACGCTGCACATGCGTTTTCCATCCTAGAACGTTGCACTGGAGTACAAATGTATCCCATGCGTTTGATTGCAATTTTCGAAGGTAAAAATGCTATCAAATGAAATGTATAATACACCATTTTCTTCGTTTTTCAATAGCGAAAAAAGTGTAAGTGTAAGTGAAAGTACGGAGTAAAAAAACCAACTTAATCCACCTAGCAGTAAGATGAGACATTTTTTACACATGTCACTGTTGGATCAATCAATTAATTTGCAGAACTCTTTTATTAGTTTGCAGTTTCTGGTCTTGCACGAATAAAACCTCAAATAAACTGAAAAGAATATAGAAAATCAATAAAACGAACCAAATAAAAAATAAAACAAAAAATGCAAAACAAAATGTATTCAAATTCATAAAATAAGTACAATGATTTGTATAAACCAAATTAATAAAATACATAAATCAAATTAGATTAGCTCGATAAATGGAAAATTAGTCAATATTTGATAATAGTTATAAAATTAATCGAATAAATTAAATTGACTCAAACTAACGAATTGAATGAAATATATAAGTGGAATGACTGATTATGAAGTTATTAAAATCAAAGAAATGAACAAAATGAATCAGTTAAATCAAATGAATCAAATGAGACAAATTAATCAAATGGATAGAACGAATTTAATGAATCCAGTGAAAACAATGAATCAAATGAATGAAATGTATAAAATGAATAAAATGATTGGAATGAATGAAAATAATAAAACTAATAAAAGAATAAATGAATTGAACAAAATGAATAAATAAAACAAACGAATCAAATGAACGAAACGAACAGGATTGATTAAATGACTAAAAAGAAGAAGAAAATGAATTGATTAAAATGAATAATAAGGCAATGTTAAAAAGTAATAAATTAATTGAAAAAAATAAATTGTGTTAAATAAATAATTTAGATTAAATGAATGAATCTGAAAAATAGTCAAATTATTAAAATGAAGAAACTAAAAACTGGAAAAAACAGAGAAAATGCATAGAAGGAAAACAATGAATAAAATAAGTTAAATGAATTATATGAATAAAATGCGCCAAAAAAAAAAAAATAAACTGATCAGAGTGAATCCAAAGAATGAAATGAATAAAATCGATTAAATGAACCCAAATGAACAAAATGAATAAAAAGAATCCTGAATGAAATAAATAATTGAAATGCAAGAATCATATGCTTAAACCAAGTCAAATATTAAAAATGAAAAAAATAAACAAGACGAATAAAATCCATGAAATGAAGAAACTGAAAAAATTGACTATTTAGAATGAAATTAAAAACCATTTTTGAATAAAGTAAATGAATAAACCATATTGTACGAATTTGAGAACTATTGTATCGGAAAGTTATAAATTGTTTTTGATAATCCCATCATCTGAAAAATGGCTAATTAATATGCAATCAACTTTCTAAAGTTTTCATTCTTTTTTGTTTTAACCTTTTTATTTAAACCAATACTACGAAAAAGAAATGGTTCAAATTTTCAAGGTAAGTATTTAATTTGTTGGAAACGCAAGCTCCATTGAAAGTGTCACTTGATATAAAACAGCTCTAGATGAATAGGCATGCTTTACATTAAAAGTCTTAATTTTCTGCGAATAAATACGTTTCTTCGTGTTCATTTGTTGCTACACAGTAATATGTATGACAAAAATGTAGATCAAACATTTCAGTACACAGTACATCCAACGCCTCTCTACTAATTGTGACTGCCATTGAAACAATAATTGAATTTTACTTAGTATAGAGCAAAAATGAACAACAATAAGTTAGAAGAAACATTGTACTTGTATCCGCCATCGAGAATGGGGTCTTTAGGGGACTTTTTCCCGGATCTAATTCGTGGATATTTTTGGGCTTTGATCCGTTATTCTTCATAATAATTCATACCAATGCAATGAATATATATTTTCAATAATATCATCACAAAAAAGATATTCTTGCTTTTCACATGACATATTTGAGCATATGATTCATTTAGAATTCAATTCAGATACGAAAAGTTTAAATAGCGCATGTGGAATGTCTCTTATTAAAATTTTCATCTTCAAACATCCATATTACCCAGTTAAATTAAATATTTTTCTAGAGAGCCATGAATTTCCTTAATTATACTGTATATGAAAGCTAGGGTTCGTCGCGGTTGCGGTAATTACCGCAACCGCGCGGTATTTACCGCACCCGCACCGCAAAAACTGCGGTGCGGTGAGACACTTTTTCCCGCGGATGCGGTGCGGGAAATGAGCATCTACCGCGCGGTACCGCGCGGTATTACCGCAACCGCGCTTCAAAAAATAATTGATAAAGTATGCAGTCTGCATTAAAAAGTGAATTAAAACTATTACTTTTACCATTTGAGAAGGACGCAACTAGATTTATTTTCTGAACGAATGCTTAGCAATGTCATTATTAGGAACATCTCTCTCTCAGAACGTTCGAGTTTTATTTATTACCCATGAACATTGACATAAACATGATAAACATTTAAGGTTCAAGTTACCTTTCTTAAGCATGTGTTAGAATTGAACGCTTGGTAGTGTGCGTAGGAAAATTTGTGTTCAGCTTTGCCACCGGATTATCCATTTAAACCTTTTTAAAACTCTAAAAGAAGAATATCAGTCGATTTATTAGATCATCACGATTCAATTCATGCAAAATACCTGCTGGAAAAACCATCGGCTTAGCTAAATGGTGCTTTTGAAAGGGTGGCTGTGGTTTTTTCATTGCGCAGTTGTAGGGTTGCCACCTCTTGAGATGCTTTGACCCGGAGGTTTTCACTGAGCGGGGGGGGGGGTGATGGATGTTGAATGGAGCTAAGCAGAAATTGGATCAAAGCGATTGCTCGGCAGTTTATGCATTTAAGAGCACTTTAATCGCTTTTTTCTACTACTTTAAAATAAAGCTGTAAATTTTTCACGTTTAAGAACGGTTCTGTCGGTACAATTTGGTGTAGTATTTCACTTTCCAGACTAAGTGCCAAGAATGCAAAAGCACCAGCTACTCTCGCTCCACAAATAACAGGAAAAGGAGGCAGGGCAGCGGCATCACATAGGAAGCACTATGTGGCGTCGGTTATTAATCACCAGAGATCGCAACAAAGGGGTAAAACTCACCTCCCTATTCATCAGTTAAGGGTCGCTGCAGGAGTAACAACAACACCGGAAGAACTCGTTTTCTGTTGACCTAGCCAGTTAGATTAGAACAAATCTACCATATGTTGGTGATATGCACCACTAACAGTGAAGTGATTTAGTAAAATTGCAGCAAAATAACTTTTTTCCAATATTTTGAGCAGCTTAGTGGGATTGAACATTTCAATTGTAGCATATAGGGAAATATTCCACAGCTCTTTCTGCAACTGTCTGGTGGCGAATGAGTTAGGAAATGGGGCAAACAGTGATACTAAATATCTCAAGCCTTGAGCGCAGTCCACTGGACCTAAAAATAGATAACGAGAGAGATTTGGCCCGATCGGTGAGAGGGAGATGAGGATCTGCATATAGGAGACATTGGGGGTCGATGGGTCAATTAGGAGGTATTGGAGGCTGCAGCGGTGATCAGAAAAACTGTTGGGAACATGTGATGGCATCATCACAGTTTCTCGATGGCGGAGTGGTTAACGCACCCAACTAGAGACTGGGAGATCGCAGGTTCGATTCCTGCTTGAGGACATATCTTTTCTCGGTGTTTCCAATAAAGGTAAGTTTTCACCGTTTCTTCATTCTTGCCGTTCCGGCCATTCTTTCTCTGTTTCTTTTTTCCAGTGGACACGTTCATAAAAAAACCTTAAGAAAGGAAAAAAACAAAGGCACACGTCCAAACAAGGAATATATAGGGAAATATTATTTTCCTAAATTTGTAGTAAAGTTGATTGGTTTTTCATTTTTATTGCTTTGTGAAATAAATCAGCAATATTTGGTGAATTCATCTTCGCCACCTTGAAACGAAGGGTTAGTAGGGCAAAATAAATCTGAACCAGAGTAATAGCGCAGAGAACAGACATATAAGCTAGAACAAACTATCCCGAAAAACCTGTGTAAAAATTGAAAATCGTTGAAAATCACCATCGCTTAACTTAGACTTTTAAATATTTTGTGAAAAATCAATCAATTTCAAAAAAATTGAAATTATACTTCTTCCCACCAACCCCGGAGAAATTGATGTAAAACCCGGAGACCCGGAGATCGCTCCCGAAAACCGGAGTCTCCGGGTCAAACCCGGAGGGGTGGCAACCCTACGCAGTTGTGTTGCGTACCCCAGCTCGGTGTGGTAGTGTGATAAAAAATCACAGCCACTTTTTCAAAAGCACCATCCAGCTAAGCCGATGGTTTTTCCAGCAGGTATTTTGCATGAATTTAATCGTGATGATCTAATAAATCGACTGATATTCTTCTTTTAGAGTTTTGAAAAGGTTTAAATGGATAATCTGGTGGCAAAGCTGAACACAATTTTTCTTACGAATACTACCAAGCCTTGAGGTAACTTGAGCCTTAAACATGATAAACATTTAATTGCTCTAATTTCCATAGACTTGACAATGATTTGAAAAGAAATCCGAATATAATCTGTATTCGACCTATCGCTACTTGATTTTTTACATTTTGGTCATTCAAATATGATAAAACATACTGTTACTAAGAAATAAAACCTATAAGCTGTGTCCAATATAATTTGGCACCATTATTTTTACGACATATTTTGAAAACTATTTATTTTATACTTCAAAGAAAAAATTTACAAACGAACCTTTTCAAATATATAAAACGCAAGATCCAATCATTGAAAAACAATTGAATTTTTCTGTCAAATCCAATTACAAAATGCATCATTTCTCCTGATTCCTCTTGGTAATCGTGGAATTATGAATCCTTTTCAATGGCATTTTCTCGACAGTGAATTTTGATTAATTTGGAGAACTTAGAGATGAACTAATGATACTACGACTTAAAAACAATCCAAAGAATGTAATTATCATCATCAAACCAAACGAATTTGGAGGAATTTTTTTCGCGTGCGTCCATCGTTCGTCCAACTGGGAATATTTTCTACCAAATTAACGAATAATATTTTTCAGTTAGGAGTATTTTGTAACTTTTTGAAAGTAAAGCTTTCGAAGTTAGTGTAGGGCATTGCGATTTTTGTTGTGTTTCTCAAAGTCTGCCTCAAGGTCTGCTGACAAATGTCAAAGTTATCCCAGATGGCAAATTTTGCATGGTTTGGACAGGTTTTGCCTTAATTGAAAATTTATCCAGAAACTTTAACGTGGGGGTTAGGTATTTTTACATAGAATCTGTATACAAAGTTTGAAAGAAATCGGAAGTAGTTTTTGAATGGAAGGTAACACCGCAAATCATTCCAGATACGTTCTACAAAAAGCTTCGTCATCGAGTCGTTTGTCGATATTTTTGCATGGAAAATTACAGCATGTTATTGAAATGATACACTATAATGTACAAAAGCTTTGATCAGTTCGCTTCACACAAAGTTTAAAAAAAATCGAGAAAAAGTGTTTTTTTTCACGCCAAAAGCCTTACCACTCTTAATAAAAGTTGCAAAGTTGAATATTTTCATAAATGTTACATTCTGAGGAGTCCGTCAAAGGTAATTTTCGTGTAAATAGGAATAACATTTTACTATATATGGCTACACAAAACAAATGATTAATTTTTCAACACAATTTTTATAATGCATGATTTTTACCGCATTTACCGCATTACCGCGCGGTGCGGTGCGGTAAATGCAATGCGGTTGCGGTAAGCGGTGCGGTTTTATTATTTTTTTGCGGTTGCGGTGCGGACTATCCATTTACCGCCCACATCCGCACCGCGACGAACCCTAATGAAAGCTCTGAATAGAACTGAAATAAATTGGAGTGGATGTAGTTTTCGAATTTTGGGCGGCCTTTCTCAGGACTATAAAATAATTTACTCACCAAGTAGGATGTAATAATAAGATTTTTTTTCATGCACTAAAATGCAAAAATCTATTTACAGAGTAACGGCAGAAAAAATAGCATTGTCTTCTAGAACCTCCACAATCACATCGCACACATGATTGGACATTAATAAATGTTTCAGGTCATCAGAAGATCTTATCACACAACTTAGAAATGGATTGAGAAACAGCAAGAAATATGTGAGTCGTGACAGTTACCAGGAACACGAAGGAAGGGAGAGAGAGTGTGAAAGGGAGAGGGGCGTGTGAGAAATGGAAAATGATGTTTAGTGCCGTGACCTTATATTTAAAGGTATATTATGCGATATATTGATTCCTTACATCTTTTTGCCTTTCTCATATAGAAAGGTTATGCAATCACTCTGAAAAACGTCAACCTAATCCCGGCCCGGAGGGCCGGGTGTCATATCCCATTCGACTCAGTTCGTCGAGATCGGAAAAAGTCTGTATGTGTGTGTGTATGTATGTATGTGTGTGTGTATGTGTGTGTGTGTATGTGTGTGTGTATGTGTGTGTGTATGTGTGTGTATGTGTGTGTGTATGTATGTGCGTATGTGTCAAATAATGTCACTCATTTTTCTCAGAGATGGCTGGACCGATTTGCCCAAACTTAGTCTCAAATGAAAGGTGCAACCTTCCCATCGGCTGCTATTGAATTTTGGATCGATCGGAATTCTGGTTCCGGAATTACGGGTTTCAGAGTACGGCCACACAGAAATTTCTCATATAAACTATAGGAAAAATTAAAAATAGAATTTTTATTTTTGATGCTAAATGTGTTCAAGGTGCATGAAACGTCGAGATTTGATGCAAACTCGAAAAAAAAATTTGACTACGATTCACTTTTTTGGATTTTGGCACATTTTTGCCTTTCTCATATAGAAAGGTTATGCAATCACTCTGAAAAACGTCAACCTAATCCCGGCCCGGAGGGCCGGGTGTCATATCCCATTCGACTCAGTTCGTCGAGATCGGAAAAAGTCTGTATGTGTGTGTGTATGTATGTATGTGTGTGTATGTGTGTGTATGTGTGTGTATGTGTGTGTGTATGTGTGTGTATGTGTGTGTATGTATGTGCGTATGTGTCAAATAATGTCACTCATTTTTCTCAGAGATGGCTGGACCGATTTCCCCAAACTTAGTCTCAAATGAAAGGTGCAACCTTCCCATCGGCTGCTATTGAATTTTGGATCGATCGGAATTCTGGTTCCGGAATTACGGGTTTCAGAGTACGGCCACACAGAAATTTCTCATATAAACTATAGGAAAAATTAAAAATAGAATTTTTATTTTTGATGCTAAATGTGTTCAAGGTGCATGAAACGTCGAGATTTGATGCAAACTCGAAAAAAAAATTTGACTACTATTCACTTCTTTGGATTTTGGCACATTTTTGCCTTTCTCATATAGAAAGGTTATGCAATCACTCTGAAAAACGTCAACCTAATCCCGGCCAAATTTTTTTTTCGACTCGTTTAGGGTTTCTGGATTTTAACAGAGGCGTAGTTGATGGTTTACGGAGAGGGGTTACACCCCCCCCCCTCTACTGTTCGCGCCCCTCCTTTAAAAATCTCCTTAAATCACCCCTCAGACCACCACCCCATCCAGCCCTCATACCCCTCCCTTTCAACCCCGTCATCTTTAAACCACCACTGTATCACAAAGCATACCAATTTAAGCTGGGGAGTCGTTCGTTCATGGGACTTTCGCCCTCTTCACATACCCAGCCCCGCATGACAAAATAAGTTAGCAAGCAGATAACATTGATCTAATGATGATTAGGCTAATGGAGTATGACATTTTTTTGTTTCAAGTGTTTCACCGTCGACACGTAGCTCATCAAGTTCGTGGCTGGCATGCCATTGTGTATAAGTGCAAAGTGTACTAAGAATGTAATGGACATTTCCACAATTATGTTGAACATAAAAAGCCTCCGTGCCATAGTTTAGAGAAATGAGAAAGGCACAATTGCACCGCTAGGTGGATTAAAACAGGTTTTTAAAAATAATGTAAGTGGTAATTTTTACGCCATGACCAGTATAAATAACCTAAATCTTGCAAAAGAGCTAAATTTTCGCAAGAGTTTTGGGATTCAAAAATACAATTGCTTTCGGTGATGCCGCGAGTATAATTATATGATAAATCTTTTATCTCACTACTAGGTGAATTGCTTGAAGATCTATGTATTACCTCACGATTGAATGCAACGCCTAATTCAAGGGATAAATACATGAACTCAGAAAAAATTTCACAATGAACACATTATTTTGTCTTTGAAATAAACTTACATATTAATTTTTGAGAAATAGTTGATTTATTATAGAGGTAATTCACAATTTTTTTTCAATATCGAATTCCTTGAATCACGTAGATGTGTTTTCATACACACAGAAAAATAATGTTGGTAAAAATAAGAGTTTTTCACTTTTGGCAAAAAACAACCAACGCATACTCTTAGTTTGAAAATAAAACTTTTATTTTGATTACTATTCTTCATTAGCTTAAAAGGGAAACTTTTATTTTGATTGTTATTCTTGATTAATTTAATAGTTTTATTTTCAACTTAAAAGTAGGCGTTGATTGTTTTTTGCTAAGAGCGGAACACTCTTACTTTTACCAATATTTTTTTTTTCTGTGTACCCCGATATTCAAAATCGGTTTAGTTTTGCCCCTAAAACACCAGTAAAGCAATATTCTGTATGAAAAGGGCTCCTTTTTACATTTCTTATAAAAGAAATGTATAGAATTCGCTCAAACTTTCAAGATTTTTTCCGAGGCCCGGAGGGCCGAGTCTTATATACCGATCGACTCAGCTCGACGATTTGGGACAATGTCTGTGTGTGTGTGTGTGTCTGTGTGTGTGTGTGTGTATGTAACGGACAAATTCTCATTCGTGTTTCTCAGCAATGGCTGAACCGATCTTATCCAAACCAATTTTAAATGAAAGAACTAAAAAACAGTATGAACGCTATTAATTTGTTTTTGATTCTGATGTTTAGTTTTTAAGATATGAATGTTTGAATGCGTAAAAATGGCGTTTTTTGCAGTTTTTTTAAATTATCTGCCGGAATTGACAATATAGATTAACAATTTATATGTTTTTAGACAGCTTTAATGAATACCTTTCGAACAAGCTATAGATTGTTGAAATCCGACTATTATCAAAAGAGATATTTAACATTAAATGCGGACGAAAGATTTTTATCATTTCCCATTGCCAGAAATATGACCAAAAACATGTAATCTATTATTAACGCCAAAACGGCTTATTTTAGGTCAATAGTATCTTCGGAGAATTTAATGGAGGAAATATGCTCTTTCTTTTGGTATTGTGCTTTTGCTGATTAATCCCCCTATGAGTGAGATATTTTCACAAATTATCTTGGAAGTGATTATAACGAAATGATGCCTTCAGCAAATTTGTAGCTCTTACTTTTGCGAATAACTTTACTGAAGACTTCAAATATCTATTTTGAATACTTTAAAAGTTATGGCTTGTTGTTTGTGGATTACTCTTCGTCGCCTATTTATTGTTCAATATAGTAATAATCCATTGAAATAAGCCAAACATTATTTCGATAAATCGAATTTTGTATTTCATTTTTCTATCTACAACCGCTAGAAATAATCACCGAACACTTCCAAGTTGTCTGGAAGGAACTTGATAACTTATCAGTGCAAAAATGTTCATTTGTGCGAACCTTCTGACTGTAATTTTTCTAACTTATGACCATCGGATCGATCTGAAACCTTTCGGAAAATGAAAAGCGAAATAAATAACTCCAAGCAACGGCGTAGCCAAGAGAAGGTTTTGGGGTTTAACACCATACAGCCCCCCCCCCCCCCACCACACCAAAAAAAAATTGGATTGGAGTTGAAAATTTATTGATGCAAACTGATTTAATTCAATATTACAATAACATTATCTGATCCGTAGATTGATAACCTGTTGTTGTAAACATCATGAGGACTTTTGATAAATTGTCGGAATGGGGTCCTGATATGTAACTGATCTATTGGT
This sequence comes from Topomyia yanbarensis, assembly GCF_030247195.1. Classification (NCBI taxonomy): domain Eukaryota; kingdom Metazoa; phylum Arthropoda; class Insecta; order Diptera; family Culicidae; genus Topomyia; species Topomyia yanbarensis. The sequence goes on along the minus strand of NW_026684158.1, from coordinate 11,303 downwards.
CTAGATTTCACAGTTGTCTAATAGCATCAATATCAAATTCCTGCCTGAAAACATTCCAATAGAAAATTTTAGAGTTCTGTAATCAATCATAATCCTCAGATTTATTTTCAAATTTTCAGCTTTTTCCTACACAATATTGCGAAAGCTTATTAGACAATTTTTCCTAATAAGTTTGTGAAAATTATAAACTATTTGAAATTTTTTAATAGTTTTATTTTTTATTTAACCGTGATTTTTTAATAAATAGTGACCATCGCTTCACAACGTAGTCTATTTTTCATGGCTTGCGGTGAGCACGATCTCTCGAATTGCTGAACTGAAAATTATGGAATAGAAATTAATTTTTAGTATTCTTTACAGACCCGCTGGTGCCCTAAAACGATTTCGCTGGATTTTTAGAGCACTGTGCACTAGACTGCCCAGAAAAATGATGAATTTTTGAAAACTCAATCGGCCCACCCCTGAGTCGATTCCTAGTCCCACCAGAAGTACTTGTACAAAATTTGAAGCAAATCGGACAAGTCTAACTACCGGACCAACGTGCCTGAAGTTTGTATTGGATTTTTCAACAATTTACATGGAGAAAACTCACTAGCTTGTATTTTCGCCGCTAGGTGGCACTGTATACATCGTATTATCACTGTAAGTGAAAATAAGAAAGATATTTTAATTATCTACAACTTTGTCGAAGACTGCTAGTAAATTGGGCTATGTTAAAAGAAGTTATTAACACTCGGAATACCAAGGGGGTAAAAAGTTACGCGGACTACCAAGGGGGTCTAAAAAAATGGGAACGCTTACTTTAACCGGTCATATCTCAGCCGTTACATAATCGATTTCAAATCTGTCTTCACCAATAGAAAGATATGTCTTTTGTGAATACGTCAAATAAAAAAATAGAAGAATAGAGTTGTCTACCGTAAGTTACAGTAAAAAGAGTATAACAAAGTCAGTGAGAAAAAAAATGGGAACGCTTCTTTGACTTGCCATATCTTAGCTGTTTGCTCACCAATTTTAATTCTTTCTTCACCATTGGATAGGTAAATCTTTTATAAAAACAGTGAACAAAGAATGATGGAAAGCAAATTTGTATATCTAAAGTAATTGTAAAAAAGTAATTGAGAGTCAGTGCAGACGAAATGAGTTTTTCTGTTCAAACAATCGTATCACGACCATTTGTCAGCCAATTTCAATTTTCCTTACACCAATGCAATCCTTAGAGCTTCTAGACTTTTAATATATGCAATAAATAGTAGATTTTCAAAAATTACTATATTTTTTCGAGTTTTTAGGAGATAAGATTTTTACAATGTACGTGGCATACGGCATTGAAATTCTTTGCGACTTGTTAGTTTTACGGTTTGAAAATTACCTGTTTACTCAATAGTTCTACATATTATACATGGATATTATTATATCAAAATGTTTGCACAAACGTGGAGAAACACAATATTGTATGTAAGTTACTTAATAATAGAGTGTGTTAGGACGATTCAGTAAATACGAAGAAGTTCAGAATTTTAAAATATTCGTCATATAACTTCAAATTTGAAGCGATGACCTATACATTTTAATACACCAATCGATTGTAATTGATGGCGGCTACAATTTCTGAAAAAAGACATTTTTATATTTTCTCAAAAAATAGCCAAAAGTACGTAGAAGTACAGAAATTTCATTTAGTTCGCAAATAACGTCGAATTTAAAGCGATGGCCTATACCTTTTTATATACCAATCGATTATAATTGATTTTGGTTACAATTTCTGGAAGAACAATTTTTATATTTTCTCAAAAATAGACAAAAGTACGTAGAACTACAGTAATTTCATTTAGTTGACAAATAACTTCAAGTATTCAAATCTATCACCTATGCAATTTATACACCAATCGTTTGTAATTGATTTTGGCTACAATTTCTGAAAGAACAAATTTTTATATTTTCTCAAAAAAATAGCCAAAAATACGTACAAGTACAGAAATTGCATTTAGTAGGTAAATAACGTCGAATTCTAAGGGATGATTTATACTTTTTTATACACCAATCGATTGTAATTGATTTCGGCTACAATTGTTGCAAGATAAACTTTTTATATATTCTTTAAAAAAAACGACAAAAATACGTAGAAGTACAGAAATTTCGTTTGATTGGCAAATAACTGCAAATTAAAAGGGATGACCTACACTATTTATACACCAATCTATTGTAATTGATGGCGGCTACAATTTCTGAAAGAACAATTGTTTATATTTTCTCAAAAATTAGCCAAAAATACGTAGAAGTACGGAAATTCGCAGGTATGTGCCAATCAGACGAAATTTCTGTACTTCTAAGTATTTTTGTCGTTTTTTGGGAAAATATGAAAAGTTTATCTTGCAACAATTGTAGCTGAAATCAATTACAATCGATTGGTATATATAAAAGTGTAGGCCATCATTTTGAATTTGACCTTATTTGCCAACTACATCAAATTTCCGTACTTCTACGTATTTTGTCTATTTTTTGAGAAAATATAAAGATGTGTTCTTTCAAAAATTGTAGCCGCCTTCAATTACAATCGATTGGTGTATAAAAAAGTATAAATCATCCCTTAGAATTCGACGTTATTTACCCACTAAATGAAATTTCTGTACTTGTACGTATTTTTGGCTATTTTTTTGAGAAAATATAAAAATTTGTTCTTTCAGAAATTGTAGCCAAAATCAATTACAAACGATTGGTGTATAAATTGCATAGGTGATAGATTTGAATACTTGAAGTTATTTGTCAACTAAATGAAATTACTGTAGTTCTACGTACTTTTGTCTATTTTTGAGAAAATATAAAAATTGTTCTTCCAGAAATTGTAACCAAAATCAATTATAATCGATTGGTATATAAAAAGGTATAGGCCATCGCTTTGAATTCGACGTTATTTGCGAACTAAATGAAATTTCTGTACTTCTACGTACTTTTGGCTATTTTTTGAGAAAATATAAAAATGTCTTTTTTCAGAAATTGTAGCCGCCATCAATTACAATCGATTGGTGTATTAAAATGTATAGGTCATCGCTTCAAATTTGAAGTTATATGACGAATATTTTAAAATTCTGAACTTCTTCGTATTTACTGAATCGTCCTAACACACTCTATTATTAAGTAACTTACATACAATATTGTGTTTCTCCACGTTTGTGCAAACATTTTGATATAATAATATCCATGTATAATATGTAGAACTATTGAGTAAACAGGTAATTTTCAAACTGTAAAACTAATAAGTCGCAAAGAATTTCAATGCCGTATGCCACGTACATTGTAAAAATCTTATCTCCTAAAAACTCGAAAAAGTATAGTAATTTTTGAAAATCTACTATTTATTGCATATATTAAAAGTCTAGAAGCTCTAAGGATTGCATTGGTGTAAGGAAAATTGAAATTGGCTGACAAATGGTCGTGATACGATTGTTTGAACAGAAAAACTCATTTCGTCTGCACTGACTCTCAATTACTTTTTTACAATTACTTTAGATATACAAATTTGCTTTCCATCATTCTTTGTTCACTGTTTTTATAAAAGATTTACCTATCCAATGGTGAAGAAAGAATTAAAATTGGTGAGCAAACAGCTAAGATATGGCAAGTCAAAGAAGCGTTCCCATTTTTTTCTCACTGACTTTGTTATTCTCTTTTTACTGTAACTTACTGTAGACAACTCTAGTCTTCTATTTTTTAAATTCGACGTGTTCACAAAAGATATACCTTTCTATTGGTGAAGACAGATTTGAAATCGATTATGTAACGGCTGAGATACGACCGGTCAAAGTAAGCGTTCCCATTTTTTTTACCCCCTTGGTATTCCGAGTGTTAAACTTTTAACGAAGTGATGTCTGAGTCAGTTTTGCGTGGGGCCTAGCAGTGCATGGTTGTGTATCAGTACTCGAGTCCCGCGAACTATATATTTTTGTGAAATAATGGTTAGATTTAGCCGAATAGTATGTTTACAAGAATTATGGTAAATAATACGAGTTATGTTTTGGTTAGAAAATTTTAGTTCCACCTGTGACCGCATAGAGGGCGCCACTACTAACTTTTCATAGAAGAGAGATAGAGTATCAAGATGTTCAGAAGAAATACTGAAAAATGCCTTTTCTATAACTTTGTAGAAGACACCAAATTTCTATCTCTCTCCGTTGAAAAGTTAGTGTTGGCGCCCTCTATGCGGTAACAGGTGGAACTAAAGTTTTCTAATCAAAGCATGACTCGTATTATTTACTATAATTCTTCTGAACATACCATTGAGCTAAACCTAACGATTATTTCACAAAAATGTTTAGTTCGTGGGAATCGAGTACTAATACAAAACCATGCACTGTTAGGCCCCATGCAAAACTGACTCAGACATCACTTCGTTAAAAGTTTAATAACTTCTTTTAACAAAGTCGGATTTACTTGCAGTCTTCGACTAAGTTGTAGACAATTCAATTATCCTTCTTATTTTCACTTACAGTGATAATACGATGCATACAGTGCCACCTAGCGGCGAAAATGCGTGCTGGTGGGTTTTCTCCATGTAAATTGTTGAAAATTCCCATACAAACTTCAGGCCCGTTGGTCCGGTAGTTAGACTTGTCCGATTTGCTTCAAATTTGGTGCAAGTACTCCTGGTGGGACTAGGAATGGCCGCAGAGGTGGGCCGATAGGGGTCATTTTTTCCTGTCACCCTACTGTGCACCCAGTGCATTAACGCAAGTGACGGAAGGTTATCGAAAAGTTTCGTGAAAATGAAAGTTCCAGTAATGATGATGATTTTCCCAAACGGTTCGTTTTCGTGAGGTTTTTATTTGTTCTTTGGCATTAGGATTAGCGATAATAATTCAAATCAAGAATACTACTGGGAAGTCACCTTTAGAAAAAGTCGATGTCGAAGTAAAATTTGAAACTATGCACGCATGTACTTCAGAGATAGCGTGATATCAGGAGCTGCGATTTCTTTTCAACGCTTTTTTTGTGAAAAGGGCGATACTTACAAATGTAAACATAGGGTTTTTTTCTTACATGCGAATGAGGGCTTTGAAACGCAACAAATTAACCTAAAAATTTTGATTCTACGATATTGCTTTCTTAAACTACAGCAAAAATGGGCGTTGTATGGGCGAAACTGTATTTTAGTTTGTTTATTTAAAGTTTCGCCCTCCACGCTCCATGCAAACAAACAGGGCGATACTTTTTTTGCTAGCAGTTTAGAGGCGAAACTGTTATTTTCGTATTTTTTTAGGATTATCAAACTGATACCAGCTGTAAATAGTAAAAATGATCTCTATTGAAAAAACCCGGACGAAATCGGTGGTGTAAAACGGTAGTTATTGTAAAAAACCTGTTTTAATCCACCTAGAGGTGCAATTGTGCCTTTCTCATTTCTCCAAACTATGATTTAATAGCTGGTTCGTACAATATAACATTATGGAAATGTCTTTCATTCTTATTACACTTGGTAAGTATATATAAGAGCACCGTTTTGCATTTATCGCGGTATCGGTTTGAATCGGAGTTTTCTATGTGATCGCACTCAACAACCCGTAACTCCGGAGCCGGAAGTCGGAAGGAGATGGAATTTAATATCAGTTTCCGGGGACGCAACACTTTTCATTTGAGACTAAGTTGATCAAATCGGTCTAGCAATTTTCGAGAAACCAATATAACCGTTATTCTGAATTAGAATGCTTCCGGATCCGTCGATGGTGGCCAGTGTGGCCAAAGAGACTTTTAATGACTGTTGGTGACCTAGATCTACAAATTCAACAGTTGTGTTTACATTTTGGAAAAAAATTCCCCTTTTTACATTCATCGCAGAATTCGTTAAAATCGGGATTTGCTGCGTGATCGTACATATCACCCTGTAATTCAGGAACCAGAACTCGGATCCACACAAAATTCAACAGCAGCTGATGGACCTTTCATTTAAAATCAAGTTTGTCAAAATCGGTTCAGAAAATTTCGAGAAACCGATGTGGACAAATCAACAAATGTTGTTTTGTAACCATATTCTTCAACTCGTAATCCGGAACAAGATGTCGGTTGAAAATGAAATTCAATAGGGAATATTATACCTTTCATTTGAATCTTAGTTTGTAAAAATCGGTTCAGCCATCTCCGAGAAACCGATGTGGACCTTTTGTTAACAAATCCGCACATACACACATACATACATACATACATACATACATACATACATACATACATACATACATACATACATACATACATACATACATACATACATACATACATACATACATACATACATACATACATACATACATACATACATACATACATACATACATACATACATACATACATACATACATACATACATACATACATACATACATACATACATACATACATACATACATACATACATACATACATACATACATACATACATACATACATACATATATAGACACATACATACACACAGATATTTTGCGATCTCGGCGAAATGAGTCGAATGTTATATGAGACTCGGCTCTCCGGGCCTCGGTTAGAAAGTCGGTTTTTGGAGCAATTGCATAACCTTTCTATATAAGAAAGGCAAAAGAATAATATTTAATTAGCTTAATCAGCATGAGTTCAATGTTATCTTCATGTGATTATAATTTGGAAAGGTTGGTGGAATGGGTTTGAAAGTGGAGGGAATGGGGGGTTAGTAGAGTGGGATGCGTCAGAAATCCTTCATCTTATTTCGGTATACGGGGTGGATGAAGGAAATGCGGGCGTGAGGGTGGTCCACGGGGAGGGGAGTGATGAAGGAGGGAGGTGTAAGGGCAAGGCAAGGGGGGGGGGAGGGGCGGCGACGCAATACTCAACTGCATATTTTGCCTTCCATTTGAGACTTGGTTTGAGAAAATCGGTTCAGTCATCACCGAAGAACCGATGTGACTTTATTTGTGGAATATGCCCGGAATTCCGGACTTCCGGAATCGTCGATAGTGGACAATATATTCAAAGAATGTTTGATTGGCAATCAGTGATCTAGATCTGCGATTAGAAGTAATTTGGTGACCATTTCAATAGTTTTTAGCCTCTGAGATATTACGATTGTACCGATTTATATGGGAAATTCCAGTGTATCCTTACTTACACCCCTGTAACTCCGGAAGCAACAGTCAGAACCGAATGAAATTCAGCAGCAGTCAATGGCATTACTGTATCTTTCATTTGAAATCAAGTTTGTAAAAATCGGTAGAGAATTCGTTGGGAAATGGGTGTGATATTAGCTTAGGAACTTGGCGGGTTCCCCGGGGGCGTCATGAACCGTCATAGGTGGCCAATGTGGTCAAAGCTGCTTTGATTGATCATTAGTGATCTAGACCCGCAAACTAGAGTAATGTTACATCAATTTTAATATGTTTTACATCATTTGAACATCATGGTGGTACCAGTTTATATGGGAATTTGCTGTGTGACCGCACTCTTCAACCCGTAACTCCGGAACCGGAAGTCGGATCAACTAAAAATTCAATAGCAGCTTATGGGAGCGTTATACCTTTCAGATGAAACTAAGTTTGCGAAAATCGGTTCAGCCATCTCTGAGAAAATTGTGTGAGTTTAAATGACACACACACACATACACACACATACACACACACATACATACACACACACAGACATTTGCCGATCTCGACGAACTGAATCGAATGGTGTATGACACTCGGCCCTCCGGGCCTCGGTTAAAAAGTCGATTTTTACAGTGATTGCATAGCCTTTCTTTATATGAGAAAGGCAAAACGTAAGGGCGATACTTCAATGCTGATAGATGTGACCGAAAAAGTAGACAATCGCCAAAGGGCCGATACTATCATTTTGTCAATTTCAATAGCAAAAACAAATTTTAATTTATTAAATTCAAATACTTTATGAAGTTTTGGGTTTCGATCACTGAATCATGCAATCTAGGATGTCAAAAAACACAATAGTTCTTAAATAGGAAATAAAACCAAGTCTGAAAATATTCACTGTTGATTTTCTTTGAATGGTATCACTGCTAGTATCGCCCTTTTCAAGAAAAAGCGTTGATTTCTTAGTTCTCAGTCGCGTTGGAAATTTGAGCAAAATATAAACTTCAAATCGATTCAAAAAAAATCGTTTTTTTGTTTCAGTACAATATATTACCCCTTTAGGAAAATTCAGTTTTCCCACCACAATATAGATATTTTATTAACAGAGCATTAACAATAATTCGTTGGTATGTCTATTTTATGGACCATTTTTTCGCTTTCCCATTGATTTGGTTTGAGATTTCTAGCACTGATGTTGTCCTATGCTGATTTGAGCGATTCTCTGAGTCCTGCCACTATCCCATGTAGTATGTGTTATCAAAAACATCGCGAAGCATCAAGTTCTAAATGCTCTCAAACGATATAATATCCGAAGAATGATAAGAGTTATAAGAAATGTCTCATCACACTGTTAGGTGGATTAAATACGTTTTAATTAGTGAAAATTAGTAAGGGAGGAATAAAAATACAAAATGTTTAATATCTCCGCGGCTCGTAAACGGATTTTGACAATCTATAGCTTGTTAGAAAAATATTTTCATAAGCTTTTTACTTCTCTCTAGTTTGCGCGATGTGGTCGCTTTGTTTGAAAGTTATTTTTTTAAACCCGTTGTTTTGATAAGATCACCCATATCTCATAAATTAAACAACATATCGAAAAAGAAAAATAATGTGTTAATATCGGTTCAGCAATTACATGACATTTTGTACATACATACGTAGACACATACACACACACATACAGACATTGTCTCAATTTGTCGAGCTGAATCGATTGGTATATGAGACTCGGCCCTCCGGCTTCGGAAAAAGTTTTCGAAATTTGAGCGAATTCTATACATTTCTTTTGTAAGAAATGTTAAACGTTGTTGTTCACAAACAACATGGGCATGAATGGGTTAATCAATAATTAATTGCTCCAATAATCTCTCTGCTAAAAATCCTAAAGTGTTTTACTATACCATAACACACAAAATGACCCCCCCCCCCCTAATTAAACCAATATTAATATTATCCCCATGGGTATGTGTATAAGTTAGCTGTAAAATTGCTTTATTTTTTTTATATATAAAAAATATTTAAATATGTAATTCCCTAGCTCTAAGAATTTCAAAATATAAAACAAAGAAAAAATGGAACTTTTAAGCTACTGCAAACGTGTCTTATCAAATATACGAATTGAATTAAAAACAGTGTGTATTTTGGGCATGATGAGATTGTAAAGCTAATTTAAGAAATGGAAACAAATCAGATCATATGTCTACTTCGACACAAAAAATCGCATCTGAATAAAAGCTAAACAAAACACTCTTTACGAATGGGGCATTACACACAAAATTGACTACCCAAATATTTCCTAAAAAAATCGGTTTATCTGCCAAAAAAAATCGACACGCATTATTTAAATTGTTATATAGTAGGCGGAGTTCTCGAGATATTTTGTCTTGAATTTCAACGTTTGTAAAAAACACCATTAACCCTCAAAAAGGCAACCAGGTCCCAGAGGCCCGGCACGTTACAATTTTTTAGTTACAAAAAAATGTGTATGCAGTATAAGCTTGGGCATGGAAATTTTGATAAGTAGCTTTAAAATCTATAACAAAAATAAAGAATTGTGAAATTTTCATCGATGGAGTGATGAGTAGCTATGTTTGAATTTTTTACATGCACAAAAAGGCAAGCCAGGCCTGGCAGGCCCGGTGTGTATGCAACATTTACTAGGAATACCACGGGTTTTATACATTAATATTTATCTAAAAACAAAAATTTTGATGAGCTCATCTTCATATTAGCAGGAATTTTTTTCATGTTTTAATTGGTTTTATCTTTTTACCTTTTCTTATAAGAAAAAAATCTTGAAAGTTTGAGCGAATTCTATACATTTCTTTTATAAGAAATGTAAAAATAGCATACGATAATGACGTGTGTCATATTTTTTGGGTAAATACTTTTATGTCACCCACTTTGGTCTACTTGACAATTATTTGGATACAACATAACCTAACTCTGTCGTTATTGTCTATTTTTGTTGTCTATTCTTTGTGTTATAGTTGTCGTACTTATTCAAATTGTAGGATCTAAAAGCAACAAAAAATTGAAATGGCTATAAGACGATATACCCATGTTTTCAATCGTCTCAAAGAATCTGAAATAATGGAAGAAATTAGATCAAATTCAACAGCAGACGATTCCGAAACTGATTTGCAAAGCGAGGAAGAAGATGTGAATGAAATTGCTTCCGACGATGAATGGGATGCAGAAAAATATGAATATGTACTCCGTTTATGCATCAGAAGAAATTAATAGCAACCCAGAAACATTTAGTGGTCGTGTTCAAACGAAATGGAGCTCAGAACCAATCGACAGTCGACGTGATCTTTCGAGTACTCACCTTTTGGAAAAAAATGACCTTTTTACATCCATCGCCTTATACGCTGAAATCGGGATTTGCTGCGTGTTCGCACTCATCATCCTGTAATTCCGGAACCGGAAGTCGGATCAATTAGAAACTCAACAGCAACTAATGGGAATGCTGTACGTTTCATTTGAAACCAAGATTGTAAAAATCGGTAAAGAATTCGCTGAGAAATAGGTATGACATTATCTTAGGAACTTGGTAAGTTCCCCCGGGGCATCAAGAACCGCCATTGCTGGCCAATGTGGTCGAAATGCCTTCGGTGGGTCATTAATGATCTAGACATGCAAAGCCAAGTAATGTTGCACATATTTTAATATATATTGCATCATTTGGACATCATGGTGGCATCAGTTTCTATGGAAATTTGCTGTGTGATTGTATTCTTCAACACGTATCTCCAGAACCGAAAGTCGGATCAATAAAAAAAATCAATAGCGACCGATGGGAAGGCTGCACCTTTCATTTGAGAATAAACTTGTACAAATCCGTCCAGTCACCTCAGAGAAAAATCGGTGAGATTGTTTGCCACATACATACATCCATATATACATACACACACATACAGACATTTTACGATCTCGACGAACTGAGTCGAATGGTATAAGAGATTTGGCCCTGCGGGTCTCGGTTAAAATGTCGAAATTTTGACCGATTGCATAACCTTTCTATATGAGAACGGCAAAAAGGAGCTTGAATTTAGACGGGCCTGAGAGACCCGGCTTGCCCTTTAATGTTAGGATTTTAGCTTGGCTTCACAAGGGTTAAGAATTTTCCGATCACCTGTGTAAGTTTCAAAAACGTGGTAAACGCACTCGTTTCATTATGTTTGTTTCACACTT